>NC_063438.1:17650337-17955488 GCF_020379485.1 Brassica napus
CAAGATCATGTTGACTACTTGGGGCATATTATCTCTAAAGATGGTGTTGCCACTGACCCAGCAAAGACAGAAGCAATGCAAGCGTGGCCATCTCCGAGAACAATAAAGAGTTTGAGAGGGTTTCTTGGATTGACGGGGTACTACAGAAAATATGTGAAGAGCTACGGGGTTATTGCAAGGCCGTTGACGGAATTATTGAAAAAAGACGGGTTTGATTGGTCGGGACGAACGCAGGGAGCGTTTGATCAACTCAAGAGAGCGATGACAACAGCTCCTGTGCTTGCTTTGCCGAATTTCAAAGAGTTATTTGTGGTCGAAGCGGATGCTTCAGGATTTGGTTTGGGAGCAGTCCTTATGCAGAACCACAAACCAATTTGCTATTTCAGTAAAGCTCTGACAGACAGGGAGCAGCTAAAACCCATTTACGAAAGAGAATTGATGGCTATTGTGTTGGCAGTGCAACGATGGAAACATTATCTGATGGGAAGGCGGTTTGTGGTCTACACTGATCAAAAGAGCTTGAAATTTTTGCTAGAGCAGAGAGACATTTCTATGGATTATCAGAAATGGCTCACTAAACTTTTGGGTTTTGATTTTGAGATCATTTACAAGGCGGGTATCGAAAATAAAGCAGCAGATGGACTCTCTCGCATGGCGCAAGATACGAAGTTTGATAATGAGAGTCTGTTATGCGCATTGACAGTTTCCTCTAGTCTGCAAATGCAAGATTTGTTGGAAGAAGTTGATTCTGACCCGGGTATACAACAAGATATTCAAGACATTGTTCAGGGAAAGAATCAGAAGAAGCATTATTCGATCATCAAAGGTAGACTGTTTTACAAAGGAAGATTGGTTATCCCTAAGACATCAAAGTATATTGTGATTATACTCCAGGAATATCATGACGGAGTATTTGGCGGGCATTCTGGTGTGTTGAAAACAATCAAGCGCATTCAACGGTTGTTTCATTGGTCTAAGTTAAAAGACGATGTTCAACACTATGTGTCGGAGTGCACTATATGCCAGACCCACAAATACTCAACACTGAATCCTGGTGGTCTGTTACAACCAATACCACTTCCCACGATGATCTGGTCTGAAGTTTCCATGGACTTCATTGACGGATTACCGAAAGCAGAGGGTTTTTCCGTGATCATGGTGGTAGTGGATCGACTGAGTAAATACGCACATTTCATTCCCTTGAAACACCCTTACACTGCAACATCAGTAGCAGAGAAGTTCATAAGAGAGATTGTAAGGCTACATGGGTATCCAGTTTCGATTATTTCGGATCGTGACCGCGTGTTTCTCAGTAAGTTTTGGAAAGAATGTTTTCGTTTGGCAGGCACAGCTTTGAAGTTTAGCACAGCCTATCACCCTCAAAGTGATGGTCAGACTGAAGTGGTGAATCGATGTCTTGAAGCGTATCTGCGTTGTTTTACATCTGCGAATCCCAAGCAATGGAGCAAGTATTTGTCGTGGTGTGAGTATTGGTATAATACATCCTATCACACTTCTACACATACATCTCCTTTCAAACTGGTTTATGGTCGAGAACCACCATCCTTGCTGCAGTATGAAGAAGGTTCTACTCTGAATTTCGAGTTGGAGGTTATGTTAAAGGAACGTGATGAGATGTTGAGACAGGCGAAAGAATTTTTGGTAAAGGCTCAGGCTGCGATGAAGGATAGTGCGGATAAACATAGACGTGATCTGCAATTCTCAGTGGGGTCTTCGGTTTTCTTGAAACTCAGGCCTTACCGTCAGAAAACATTATCAAAAACGTTTTGTCGCAAGCTCGCCGCGAAGTATTATGGACCGTTTACAGTTTTGGAAAGAATTGGGCCGGTCGCTTATCGATTGCAACTACCTGATGACTGTAAGATACATCCGGTTTTTCATGTGTCGCAGTTGAAGCCGGTGTTGGGGAAGAACCATATTGTTACTGAGTTACCTTCCACGTTTAATGAGAGTGCAGAGTTTGTTTTACAGCCTGAGGCGTTGGCTAGTTATCGTTATGATGACGAGGGGTTTTTGGAGGTTTCAGTACAGTGGAAAGGGTTGCCTGTACATGAGATATCTTGGATGAGGGTGAAAGATTTGAAGCGTGATTTTCCTGAGTTTGAGCTTGAGGACAAGCTCGGTTTGATTGGGGGGGGGTAATGATAAGCCATGGAGGGTCTACTACCGTAAGAAGAAGGAAGCAATGAGAAGAGAGGAAGAGAATAAAGAAGTGGCAAGCGCTGACGTGGATTAAGGGTTGTTACGAGTCAGTTACAATCAGAATGAGTCGTTACATCATTAGGGAGTATAAATAGAAGGTTGTAGAGAGAGTTAGTTAGCTTTTGAGTATTGTGTAAAGATCTATAGACTAGAGGTCTTGATCTCAGGCTCTCGACGTGTGAGACGTTTTGAGAAGGTCTTTGTACTTGCCTTGTAATTCTAAAGTGTAGAATACAAGAGAGGGAGGTTGGGCGGAACAAATTACATACAATCTCTTATCAATTGTGTTCTCTCAGGAGGAGGCTATCAAGCTACGTGATCAGAAAAAGGAGGTTGAATCGCTCAAGGGTTATTCAAAGAGTGAGATATCTGAGTTCAAGAAGCAGATAGAGATATCCTATGACAGGCAGCTTAGCCGCATCACAGAGATGGTATATCTTTACTATATTGTTAACTAGCTTCTGTTCTTCCTAAAAGGTTCTTATGCTAGGGATAGAAAATTCAGAATGTGTACATATCAATATACTCTGTTTATCAGAGTTTCAACCACGCTACAAAGCACAAAGGCTTAAACTATTGTGTACATTGTACGAAACTGCAAGTATAAACTGTAGTTGCGTTTATCTGTTAGTGGTTTGGTTCAGTCAACTGAGAATATCCTTGTAGAAACGTGGAGATGAGATCAGTATGTAAAGAATCAGTTGATCGCATCATCACTACTCTTTGCGTCTGTCCTTGAGCTAAAAGCTATGTTTGTTACTTCATAATCAGCTTTATGTTTTGTTTGTTGTTGCTGTGCAGGTGGAGACAAAGCTGAAAGAAACGGCAAAGAGGCTGGAGAAGCAGCTAGGTGAAGAGCAAGCGGCAAGGCTTGAAGCTGAAGAGAGGGCAAATGAAGTTCAGAAACGGTCGAGCGATGAGATTAAGAAGCTGAGAGAGAATCTGGAGAGGGCGGAGAAAGAGACAAAGGAGCTCCAGAAAAAACTTGGAAAGTGCATCAATCTTTGATTGAGAAAGCTTCTTTCAAGTCTCTGATAAGGGCTTCATTTATTCAATATATTGTGGTTTTATTTATCATCAAAAGACAAAAAGGTGTTTTATAAGTCTAAATAATGACGGATGCACGTGAATATTATTTTTCTCTCTTCTGAATTTGATGCTGGAAGATTTTGTGTGTTTAGTTGATTGCTCTGCTTGGTTGGACAAAACTAGAAAACCGACCTTTTACAGACCTGTTGAGTGTCAAGTAATACGGCTACTTGTCAAGTAAAGCTAATGGTACTTATGCAACCATTGATCATGGAAGTTGTACAAAATAGAGCATTGTTACATTTTATTTTGCAAGTCCACTAACATGAGTGACACTAGATTGGAGTATAAAGAAGTGATTTGTACATAATAAATATAGTAATGAAAGTACAAGAAAGAATTGCAGTTGTACATAATATGACAACTTTAATAAATCATGTGGCTAACAATTTGCAATGAGCTTATAATATTTGAATCATGCATATAGCTGAAAATAAGAGGAACAATACAAAACAAAGAAAATTCATAGTTATTTCAAAGAAATATATAAGTGAAGAAACACAGCATACAGCTAGCTTGGTTACATGTCACATATGCACTCATATCAAGATCTCCTTTATTTAAAGATTGGCTAGTTCTTGAATGTTAATGGGGTAAGCGTAAGCTCGAGAGTTGAAATTAGACTTGGCCAGCAATATGTTAGCCGTCTCTGTCGGGTGAAACGCATCCCAAAAGAGATACTTGGTCCGGTCACTACACGGCTGCTGCAGGGGTAAACACGTTATCTGACCATTGTTCCTCCCCACCCCACAACAACCTTTGTCCACTACCTCAAATCCTGATGGTATAAATGTTAAAGAAATGCCATTATTAGAATTTGTAGACTAACCTTCAATGTATTGGATTGTGTATGAATTTTATGTAGAACTCACCGTACGCGGCTCCATTGGCAGCAAGATCTGAAGTGCTCTTGTAGGTATCAAGGTAAACAAACTTGGCTCCTTGCAATTGACCATTGTTGAAACGATCAACTAGTTTCTTGAGCTGAGAGTTGAACAACGCAATTGCATTGTTAATCTTGTCATTACACCTGCCTGTACTATTGTTGCGGTTATTATAGCGAGCTAGCTCATAAGGAATGCACCCGATTTGTCCCACTGCGGTAACAATCACTTTCCGGGCTCCAAATTGGTACAGTCTCTGAGAACAAACAAAATAACCATATGAGATATGCAAGTAAACCATTAGTTTCATGATTAAAGTATACACTATTGATGAAGCCTTACAGTGAGCTGTTGTGTGTAGTTTTTAATGAGGGACTCTGCATAGGTTTTGTCGTTGTAATCCATACTGGTTGAGTAAAAGTCAGGCATGAAGTAGTTGTTGAGGTAATCGTTACTTCCCATTCCCGAATAAAAGATACAACGGCTTAAGTATCTTTGGAGCTCATTTGTGTCTCCTCTGAAGTATTGAAGCATTTGTTGAACCGCGCTCGTGTAAGAATTGACCTGCTGGTTCATAGAAGTATGCGCACCCTGCAAAGTTTCCATGTTAGTTCAAAATTTCACATGATAAGATTAAAAACTTATAGTTTTGTGTACCAAGTTGTCTCCGGTCTCATCTCTAATGCCGGCCGCACCAGATGCAAAATTCGCACCTCTTAGCAAAGCCTGGCCACGAATCCTGGAGTATGGTGGAATGTAAGTCCGAAATCCAAGAATTTGAGCTACAAAAAAACAAGAGAAATGTAATAAAAGTTTTAGTAACAATAGATATGTTTTTTTTAAAGAATCAGTAGGGGGAAAAATATAGATGCACACAAAAGTACCAAGAGCATCAACGTAAGTGCGACCATTGGTGAATCTTCCGGTTGCACCTTGGGGAAAGTCGATGCCATAAGGCCGGTAATTAGCCCTCGCAAGAGAAAGCAGCCTACATATATTCAAACTTGCAATGAATTTGTCTAACACATGCATATATGGATAAAATTATACAATAACAGAATATAAAACGCAAAACCAAACCTGTTATTGTTTCCGTTATCGACCAAGGAGTCACCAAAGATGTATAAACATGGGACTTGTGATTGTTGTTGTCGCTGTGACACGGCCGTTTCTAGACCAAACAACACCAGACTCAAACTAGCTAATAATACAAAACGGTGAATTGCCATTAAGTTAAATTGTTGACAGGTTGCAAGAAGAATGAGTTTGAAAAAGGTTTGTGGAGTTCACAATTAAATACTGAGGATATGGGTGGTTAGTTGGTTTGGTTCGCCATGTCATAATTGGTTTCATGTGCTGAACGAGTTGTGACAGTTGTTTTTTTAGTTCTTCTCTCACTCTCGTAACATACTTCTTTTTAGCTGCGGCTATGTTCACAAGCATCTCATGCAATCCCGTGAGGTCTCAGAGTCTAATGTGTCACTTTCCAGTTGTTTGTGTCACTTGTGACAATTGGGAAAGTACTAACAGTTAACCATTTAGTTATTTCTTAAAGGGGGATGTGACAATTGGGAAAGTACTAACAGTTAACCATTTAGTTATTTCTTAAAGGGGGAAATCTATGTATATAGTCGTTATAACTTGTACAATCTTTTACTAGAAAAATTTATAAATTATTTAAACAATACGAAGATATATAAATAGTAAAATCATCAAAACCCAGGAAAAAGATCCAAAGCTTTCCAACATCGGAAAATAGAAACATAGTTGGAGCAAGAAGCACAACATCTGCAACAATATTAGAA
Source organism: Brassica napus (assembly GCF_020379485.1). Classification (NCBI taxonomy): domain Eukaryota; kingdom Viridiplantae; phylum Streptophyta; class Magnoliopsida; order Brassicales; family Brassicaceae; genus Brassica; species Brassica napus. Next base: position 17,656,339 of record NC_063438.1, read on the forward strand.
GACTATGATCTACCATTATAATGTAAATTTAAATAAACATTGAAGTTAATTACTACCAACTTTCAACTTTCAATTTAAATAAACATTGATCTACTCATCTCGATTTACACTTGCTAAATCTCTAGAAAACAAAATGATAAGTTATAAAGCGATTTGTGACATGGTCTCAAAGCTATTCTAATCGTATCTTTTATTAAAGCTAAACCTGATTTTGGCTTATTCTTTTGAGACGCTTTTTTGAACAGTTTTTTTTTTTTTTTTACAACAAAAGGCTAAGAGACTAAACGGATCCCTGATCCGAGAGCCACCTCGGGGGAACAGAATCAACATAAACCATAGCAGATGGCGAAGTTCTAGCACATCGTGCCAGCTTGTCCGCCAGGGTATTTTGTGCCCTTGGAATATGTTGGATAGTAAAGTTGTGAAAGAATTCCTTACATCGCAGAAACTCCTCCATATGTGTAGTGAACGCTGGCCATTCTGTCGGTGTAGACTTAAAAAAAAACCATAACAGTTTTTTATGTATGCTTTATATTGTATTAAAAATCAATTCTTCTTTAAAAAAAAAACAAAATCAGCAAAAATACAATTTATTTTCTCCGTTCTTAAATGTAGTTGTTTCAAAGAATTTTGATGTTCTAATATATAATTATAAGATGTCTTTATTTTTATGTAACTTTTATTTTATTAAAAACTATGTAACTAATCATATTTAATAATATATTTTGTAATTGGTTGTATATCATTAATTTATAGTTTTAATGATTTTTTAGACAAAAAATTGTTAATATATGTATGTGTTTTAGCTAAACATCTGATATTTAAGAAGAGAGGGGAGGGAGTACTTTCTATACCGTATCTGATACTAGGGTCGGACCCGCCCTACGGGCGGGTAAACAAATGAACGAAATAATACAAATGTATTTAAATTTAAATGAAATTTTTAGTTTATTTTTAATTATAATTTTTTCTTCTAGGGTCGGTCCGTGCTACGCGCGGGATATGATTTATGTATGATATAAGAAAATATATAATTGTATCTTATTTTTGAATGTGTTTTATAAGCTTTTGTAAGAAAAATTTATTATAATATTTAAGGTTTTTAAGAATGTTGGTGTGTAGAGGTTATATGTTAGTATATTCTTTAGTTTATTTTTAAAATTTTAATAATCTTACTAAATTTAGCCGATTTCTTTAAAAATTTGATGTGAAAATAATATTCTAGTTCTTTAACTTAAAAGATTAAATATTTTGAATTATATAAATAAATTTTGTGTAGAATTCACGTATAACTTTATCTAATTTTTACATATTTTGAAACGATCATTTATTTATTATGATCAATATTTTTAGTGTTTATAATAGGTATTGCATATCTATTTGTATTCTATGTTTATTAAATTGTCTATTTCGTTTAACGTTTGATTTTGTTTATTTTTCTAATTTGTTATTGTGTTTTACTTGTTGTCAAATATATTTTGCACCATCGTACTATTTTAGTTATTACCTTCCTTTTAGGTTGTATCTTTCATTTTAATGAAAACACATCCTCATCTGATCTTTGTATACATATAATTAAAATTAACATTTTTTATATTTGTATTAGTGTTGTTAGAGATCATAATTTGTATTAGGAATACAAATTTTTCGTTATTGTCATTGTTATATAGTTTCTTAAATGTTTGCTTAAATTTAATATATACATATAGCAAATGGAATATAATTTTTATTTTTTCGGTTAGGTTTAATACATACAATATTGGGTTTATTTTCTCTTTTGTACATACTTTTGAATTTACTGGTAGATTAGTTCATTATATTCTTTTGGAATCAATAATTTAAATAATCCAAAATGTAAGTACATAATTCACTGTTATAGATTTTTTCTAAAAGTTTGGTAAATACATTGAAAACCAAATATTAATTATTACTATTCAGATAAAGATATTACTGGATTTTATATATTATACTCCCTCCGTTTTTTTTATATAAGTCGTTTTACAGTTATGCACGTAGATTAAAAAAACTATTAATTTCTTATATTTTCTAAACAAAAATATCATTAATTATTTACCTAACCACAATTCAACAAATAGAAAAATAGAAGATATATTATCATTGGCCATAAAACATTAATTATTAATAAATTTTATATAGAAAATCGAAAACGACATATAATTTGGAAAAAAAAATTTCTCTAAAACGACTTATATTAAAAAACGGAGGGAGTAATATTTAGAGACTAAATAAACATTGTCATCCAAATAATTGACTATATTTTAAAAAACAAAACAATTATACATTATTTTCGAATATATTTTTTAAAAATTAACTATCTCATATCGAATAAATTTATTATATATTTTGAGAAGCTTCTTACATTTTATTAAATATTTTAAATAATTTTTAGAATTTATCCTTTATTTAAAATAAAATTTTACTATATATTTAACATGGTAAAACAAATGTTTACTATATCTTCCCATTAATCAATGTTTATTCATAAAAATATGTTTCCTAGATAAAAATTAAAATGAAAAAAAAAAACAATTTACAACTCCGACAACATCTATTCTATTAAAACAGCAGTGTGACCCATTGATAAAAGTTAGATCCAACAATTAATGGCAACAATACATGCATCCATCATTTTCGAACATAACCACCCCTTTATGTAATTTTTCAACCTAACCACTATTCCTTATTAGCTTTAGTTTTTATCCTTCACACGCCTATCAAACTTAAGTAACCCCCACGTCATAATCACAGCGACAATATAGGGAAACTCTATTTATATCTAATTTCTTTTCTTTTAACATTTTTTTTCCTACTTATCGGGACCATTATCTACTATCAGTTAAATGAGCAACTAATATATTTTCTGGACTTTACCACCATATTATCAATAGCTAATAATATGTACGTAACCTTAATACCATATAGTTAATAATCGATTGTATCTTAATAATATGGAGCATATCTATTTTTTTAGTTATTTATCCAATAAAACAAGAACATTCCAGGAATCAAATCAATTATTCTAAAATTAATTTCGAAATTTGGTCATCTAACTCCTTAATCCCGTAAAATATGCTCTCATATTTTTTAACAATTTTTTAAACTAAAAATTTTTCCTTCCCCACAATCGTTTCTATCGCCGTCCTCTTATTTATTTTAATTATAAATAATTAAAATTATGAATTAAAATTACTAAGAATATGAAATATATAATATATATATATATAATTTAAAATGTGGAGACAAATAAGAAAAAAAATAAAATTATTAAAACATAAAGAATAAGTAAATTTCCTAAAATTATGAAAAATAAGACAAATAAACAATAAACAATTACAAATAATCAAAATTACCTAAAATTATGGAGAAGATGGTAACTAAGCAAAACCACTTCTCAGATAATAGTATAGATTACTAAACAAAACTATATAAAGGGTTTGTTATGTTTAAAAAAAATACTTTTTGAAAATTAAGTACCATATTGATGTGTAAAAAGGCTATGGTGTATAGTTTAACAATATAATAAATTTAATACAACTCTTTTTTTGTTGTCAGCGAATTTAATACAATTATCAAAATACTTTACTAATCATTTAAAAAAAACGCAAATATGATCAAAGATAAAAACACAAATATGATTACAAAAAAATACATATTTGGTACAAAAAAATACACAATTGTATACTTATGAAACTTGATTTATCTAATATATTTACAAAAATTATATGTTCTATTAAATTTATATCATACAAAAATATAATTATACAAACACACAAACATATAAATTATATTAGGTAAAAAGTTTTAAAACAAAAAAAATTACCCGCCCTCTTGAGGGCGGGTCAATATCTAGTGATCAATTAAAAACGAAAAAAAAAACTCTCTTAGTTGATCAGAGTAGAGTAAGAAAAGTCTTGCTAGTATTGTTGATCATGGAACCATTGGATTACCACCCAATAAATGTGTAAGAATGTATATTGTTTGAAAAATTTAAACTTTCAAACTCACTAAAATTCATCATTAAATGTGCAAGAATGTAACATTTGGCCATTCATTGAGAACCATTTTACTAATACACGAAAATTAGCCAATCTTGCAGCGAGCAACAAACGTAAATGGTAGGTTAGGCGGTTTTAAAATATTATTCAACCAAGTAACCAACTGTAGAACATGAATAGCACCAAACAACAAACGTAAGCTCTCATGATCATAAGTTCCGAGCAATATGAGAAAAATGTTAATAACATTCATCAAAGTTGCGATGATGAGTATATAGTAGCCAGCCTGAAATTAAATAAGGAACAAAGATGTAAGAAAGCTGCAGAGAGTATTATTGATAAATAAAACAGCCGGAGATTACGATTAGCTCCACTCGTCTCTTTTACACAAATAAAGAGAAGAATATTAAGAAACATAGTAAAATAGCTTCATTCACTAAAAATTGGTACATTGCTATATTTGTTCTTCATTTTTACAACTGAAAAAGTATTAACACAAATTTGATAGAACATGAATTTTGAGGACTCTAAACTGAAGAAACCAAAGAATCACACCTTTGATCATGTTTTCATAAATCAGAAGAGCATGCTATTACTTCCTCGGCTAGCCACAGTCTGGTGAAGAGAGTCAGCAACCAAGATTGAAAATGTTAAGCAACAAATAAAGCTTGGAACTTACATTCATTTGACTCAGAATAGTTCTTGTCTCTTCTTTTGTCTTGTAGGAGGTTTTTCCCATCGTACGCTGTGGAATCTTTTTTTATTTCTTCTCTCAACAAAGAAACAGAGAATTTCAGTTTCTGTGAATCTCTATCACCACCTCCTTCGTTACTACCTCTCTTGACGCCAGTGATCCTTGTGGACTCATCTCCAGGTTCGTTACAAGCAGCTCGCATCGTCATCGGATTCCAAGGCGGAGCTCCTGCTACGTCATCACCGCCTCCATTTCTTAAATAGTTAATACCTTCGGTTTCCCCTGAAACAGAGTTCGATACAACGGAAAATATTAAATCACATGATTATATAAATTTTAATAACCGCCTTACATTTATATCAACCACCGCGCTTAACATTCTTAGCCCCCCAGAAACATTCAAGCATCTCGTCCTCTCATAACTGTAGTTGTTCATCCTCGATCAGATGAAGAAGATGATAAAGTTTCAGAGGAAAAAAAGGAAACGAAGAGAAGATGTGTTCAAGGAGAAGAATGTAACATATATTTATACTGAACCTACACCGCTTCTCAGATCCAAAAGCACTTTGAAGACAGATCGTGGGTGAGGGAATCAATGGGAGTAAAGACGAAGGCATAAATCAGACCGTTTCAAGCCGTGGGAAGAAGCGTAAACGTCACCGGCGAGCCGCCTCGAAGGGGAGCGACGAACCTCGTTTCTTTGCTTCAGACGTTCTAGGGTAGAGGCGTCATCGATGTATCCGGGCCGGATAACACTCACAACCGAACAAAGCCCAATCGCACAACACGCAGACGAAGCCCATGACGCCAAGGTTAAATGAAACGCTGCGTAGAAGGAATGTGACACGTGTCAAGCTGTCGTGCAACGAATTTTTTACCTGGCATCCTAGGTGGCATAGCTGGGAGGGATACAAACCCTTTTTTATATATAAAGATTTTTTTCTTATTTGTGTTCATTAAAATGACAAATAATTATATGAATAAAACTACATTAAAACATCGTTTCAGTAAATGCACTGAATCCTTAAAACGGTAATCATCAAGATAAAGCAAAAACACACACAAAAAGCCAAGCAAAGTGACTCTAGATCCACTAGGTAAATCAATTTACCGGCCCTGAGTCCGGTTAACTGCATAGATCTCCGCAACACAAATATTTCCCGGCAAAAGAAAAAAAAAATCAACGGCGGTGATCAACATCCACAGGACAAAACGGTCTTCCAGCACGAGCCCTGTGACTAGGGATGGTGAAGTGCCTTAGCCTCCCATTTTGCTCCCTCATGTATCCCTTACACAAGAAAGTCGCCGAGAACTCATCTTCCACCGGACGGTTAACGTCGTGAACAAAAACGTCAGTTTCTCCATCTTCACGGTTGCGAGCCAAAAGCCCCGCCGTGTAAATAGCGCTCATCCTCCCTGGAGCTTCCTCGTGGTAACCAGTTGGAGCATCTACCATGATTAGATCCCATTTCGTCTCGTAAAAATCTGCCGGAAAATCTTTCAAGGCTAGATCACATTTCGAGTTTCTTGGATCGGTGACGGATGTACACTCCTCTGATCTTCCCAGCTCCATCAACTTGTCGGAGTTTTTCACTTTAGTGTCGTAAACGACGTGGTAAGATTCCAAGTTTGGGAACTTGTTAGTCACAGTCTCGATCCAAGCCTTGTCTTCCTCAATAAACACTGAAACAAGAAACTTCGTTAGCTCTGTTGTTGTAATGATAGAGGCAGAGGAAATTAAAAACACTTACAGGTACGACCACCATGGTTGAGAGATGCCCACATCAAGCTGTCGTGACCTAATCCAAAGACTAGGAAGTTACATGGAGACTTCTTGTCCAAGACTCTCTTTGAGACAGAGACTTCGTCGAATGTCTGTTGTGGAGTGACGTTACTGGTGACGTAGTGAACTAATGCGTCGGATAAAGAGATTGGCATCTTTGTGCATTGTTGTGTTGTTGGACATCCTTTTGGTTTATGCTGATTTTCTACTTCTTCTTGAGAGAGATTGGTTTCGGAAAGGGGCTTTGAGGAGGAGGAAGAGATGTTTGATCTTGCAAAGAAGATAATGAGAAATATCAAGATTGAGCAGCATGTGAATATGACCTTCAGATTAACAGAAGACTGAGATTTGGTCCTCATTTTTCGATCTTGCTTTTGGTCGATGAATACAACAATGAAGGGTTTTGATAACGGTGAGAAGTTATATAACTATAAAGAAGAGCTATTGTATAATGTAGCATAAAAGAAAGTGAATGATTGAGGAAGTTGAGGAGGACATGAAAGCTACTAAGGTTGCTGTTCTTCCAATACAACATAAGTTGGTGGTGAATTCATATATTAACAAATTTATTTTTCATATCATAATCTATATATATTTGGAAGATGTGAAACGTAATGGGGAGTTTTCTGGTATTATAAATGATGTTTGAAAGAGAAGAATCGGATACAGTTGTAATAATGACCCGTAAACAAGACAGGTGTTGAAAACGAACCAACATGGTGGTTGCAACTTTCTTATTCCTTGTATTTTAAATAACCCATGTTGATTTTAACAACTTTGGTTCTTTGTTTCTTGAACACTAATATTTGTCAAACAAACTACCATCACCGATTGTTTATTATTATTATTATTTTTTTCAAACTCACCGATTCTTTATACTTGATACATACAGTACATGGAATGGAAGAACACACGGTCGTAGAAATTAGGGGAAGAAGAACAACTGCGGCAGAAACGAATAAGGTGGTGGCAGTGAGATAATTGATCGTGATGATGGAACCGATTATATAGATGGAGGTGATCACCACTGCACAAGTCTTGTCGCTTACCACACGAGTCTATGAAGCTCTATTATTCACCGCAACCATCAACAAAGACAATTTCATTAACAATCTCACAAATTTAAGAAGAAACAGATTCATCTTCTCCAAAATTAAATTACTTGCAGAAGATGAGTGGATATCAAAGAGACACGAGGTTTTTTTTGCTAGAAATAATTAATAATGTAAATTGTTGTTATTTTGTAGGTTGAGCCAGTTGCTTACAAGGATAAAAATGTATTATTACATAAAAAACACGAGACATATTGGTATAATAGGTCAACTGGTTAGTGTGTAATTATGCTTTTTTTCTTGGTTATACATACTAATTTTCTTTAGGGCTAATTTGCGTACTAGTCATAAATCGAGACTAAATTAAGCAAGTAACTTTGATTTTGACGTTATTTAGTTTGAGATATATCATACACAAACTAACCGGTTTTACCCTTTACCTTAACAAGTAACCAGTTAAAAGTGATAGTATGTGAGTGTTGTGTGTCGTGATGAGAACCACATATCAAAATACAAAAAAAATTAACAAGAACGAAGGGAAATGTTCTTAGAGTTTAATTTTTGACAGTGAATAATTTTAATAGTAATATTTTTAAACTTCTATGCTGACATCGAAATATGTACTACTTATCCGGCCTGAACCCGAAACCAACATAAACTAAACTGAAAAAGCAGTATTCCAGTCAATCTGTATAGTATAAAAATGAATAAAACCAGTCTATACGGAATATCCAACATATTCTATTCCATTTTACAAAAGTTGTTTAGGATACCAACCCCATCCCAGCCCCTAAGAAATAAACCAAAACTCCACACCACCCCAACCCAAAAATACTAAACCCTAAACCCTTATCACGAAGTAGTATAGGATTACAACCCGAGCTACAACCCCTAAATACTAAACATATCCCAAGTCCAATTCCTAGATACTAAACCTTATCTCAGTCTCACCCCACCCATAAATATTAAACCCTAAACTTTAATCAGTAAACCCTAAACCCAAATGTAAACAATAAACCCAAATATAAACTTAAAACCTAAATAGAACGGAACAAAATAAATAACATAGTACATATTGATAAAATTATGAACTGTCTATGATTGCACGGAAAAAGTTAAAACCCTAAACCCCAACCATACCCCTTCACCTTCTAAATAATAAACCCTAAGATCTGATCACTAAATCCTTATCCAAATATAAACCCTAAACTATAATCAGTAAACCCTAATTAAACCCGAATATAAATCCAAAACCCAAATAGAAGGGAACAAAATAAATAACATAGTATGTTTATGAATTGTCTGTGATTGCATGGAAAATATAAAACCCTAAACCCCAACCATACATGTCACCTTCTAAATACTAAACCTAAAGTTCTAATCACTAAATCCTTATCCAAATATAAACCCTAAACTTTAATAAGTAAACCTAAACCCAAATATAAACCATAAACCCAAATGGAATGGAACATAATATAATAGTATAGTAACAAAATGCATTACATAATATGAATAAAACAAACATAATACATATTGTTTTACATTTCTATTCTATATACATAAAATAGAAGATAATACAATAAACAAAATCTGTTCATCTTCTCCAATCAAATATAGATCATTTACAGTGAAAAAATATAAGTTTGTGTGACGAAATCAGTGGATATAATACATGTAACCGTATTGGAGAGAAAAAAATTTATACTTGATACAGTAGATGGAATGGAAGAACACACGTTCGTAGAAATTAGGGGAAGAAGAACAACTGCGGCAGAAACAAATACGGTGGTGGCGGTGAGATAATTGATCATGATGATGGAGCCGATTATATAGATGGAGGTGATCGCCACTGCACAAGTCTTGTCGCTCACCACACGAGTCTATAAATCTCTATTATTCACCGTAACTATCAACAAAGACAATTTCATCAACAATCCCACAAATTTGAGAAGAAACAGATTCATCTTCTCCAAAATTAAATTACTTGCAGAAGATGAGTGGATATCAAAGAGACACGAATTTTTTTTTGCAAGAAATAATTAATAATATAAATTGTTATTACTTTTCAGGTTGAGCCAGTTGCTTACAAGGATAAAAGGGCATTATTACATTAAAAACATGAGACATATTGGTATAATAGGTCAATTGGTTAGTGTACAAATTATGCTTTTTTTCTTGGTTATATATACCAATTTCCCTTATTTATTTAGCACAAAGATACTTATATTAAAAAGATACATGCTTAATACAATAGACCGGAGTCATAATTCAAATTTATACAAGAAAGTGAGCTCTAGAAAACAGAGCCGGCAGGATCACTCTTTGTTTGTTTATATTTACTATAATAATTAAAAACCTTCATTTCCAAAAACAGCAATTTTCAAAGGTATCCAACTCAACTCGGTTTAACTAAACTTGTAAAAGTTTTAGTTCAGATTTCAAATATTTAACAAAACTTGAACCGAAACCAAACCAATCCTTAAATTAAGGACACAATTCTCTTTTTGTGAATTTTCCCTTCAGCGGTGATGTACAAGAGTTGGCCACAAAACAATTACTTTAATTGTAAAACTTATTTCGATGGCTCATTTAGATGATATCCATTTTAACATAAAACAAATAATAATTTTCATCTTCACTTAAATAGTCCACTTGGATGGACAAACGAACACACCTTTACTTGTAAATATGTTTATCTAATGAAGATAAGAGCTTCATGCAAGTGTTCCTCCTTTCTAAAATTCCGTCTTTAATAAAAGGTTAGTTCAGTAGATATTCTCTCAAAGAGCAAGTTTTAGTTAAAGTTCTGCTTCTCTTTAAAATCGTTCACCATCAGTTAATAGCACACTATAAATATTTTTCCACTCAAATTTTATTTTGTTCTCTAAATTGAGAGACGTTGTCTATAAGTTGTTACGTGACCCAAGAGCCAAGTAATGTCATTTTCAACGTCTTTTTCATAATATGAAAACCAAAGCGAAAATTTACAAAAATGGTTTGATTATCTTACAATACTAGAAGGGGAATATGAAGCCCTCTCAGCCTATCCACCTCAGCAAATTAAATCAACCAATTAGAAGACTCCAATTAAGTTAACCCATTAAACCCAAAATTATGAAAGAGTGTTGATTTGTATCGTTTGCTTTCCATCTTCTATCCGTGTAATCCTCACTGTACAGCTTCTCTTCCTTAAATCGCTATTGGGAGAGTGTTGTAGCAAGGCTCCTTCGATTCTGGGAAGCTCGCCTTGATCTGTTACGGATCCATGGAAAGGTAACCAGGCTTACAGTTTCTAAGTTTTTCTAATATGGGACTATTTAAGATACCCATTTTCATGGGTGTTGATCTGTTAATGGTCGATGGCAAGTTGTAGCAAGTTGACGACTGTTTCTGTTTTTTTCGTTTTCTAATTTTGTTTTCTGATTTCTCTATGGAGGTTTCTAACGCCTTCCTTAACAATCGAAGCTGAATATGCTGTTATCGAATCCAGGTGATCCATATTCTTCTCCAACACTGTCGGGTCTGATTAGAACTCGTGCTCTCCGATAACAACGGGTCAAGACGAATCCTGAGGCAGAGGGCCCGTTGAGAGATTTCTCTGTCCAAGTCAGCAAGCATCTCGGCCCTGGAGCAGCTCAACACCTCTGCTATTGACCGTACGTGTCTCTGGCTTTTGGGTTTCTTTAAAGTTTGAATTTTTAAAAGCTATTTGATGTTTTGATTCATGTTTGACGTAAAAGCAATTATCTTGACCTTGCTCTTTAATCTCTGAGCTATGTTTAATTGCTTATCTATTATAATAATAGAGATTGTATACTTCTTCAAGGTATTAAGTTTTGCTTTATTGAACTCTGATTGATTATTACCTGGATAATTTAAGTTCGAAATTAAATCAACTTCCTTACCTGAACATCAATATTTCCTGCAGAAATGGTCAAGAGAAAACAAGATGGAGAAGATGAAGATATTAGTGATCAGAGTGATCACAGTGGGACAGCCGCTGCATATCAACCCGTCTCCATCACACATACGAAAAAGGCGTTGGTATTGTGTACAATCAGAGTTTATAGTTTATACTGGATTTCTAAATCTAATGAATCTGATATCAATGATAGCGCAAACTCAGCTTCTATGCTACGAAAAGAAACTGCCTGGATACGAACATCCTACTATAATAGAGTCTATGGTCTCCCACATTCATAAGGTATAAGCCGTCGCTTCAAGTTGATACTATTTAATTTATTACATTATTTAGGGAAGTCAGCCCGCCAAGTGAGCACGCAGCTACGCCAAGTTAAGCAACTTGCTCGCAATCAAGCAGGAAAGCTAGAGGAACCATAAGGCACTTAAACTAAAACTAATCTCGCATTGGTCCTACCCTTTCTGGCATGTTTCCTTTAACCATTGTGCTCAGGTGCGGTGCAGCTAACAATTCACAACACACCTTGAATGGGTTGTAATGAAGCTTCGCTTAGGACATCTCCCATTTTCAAAGCCTGAAAATTTTCCACCAGCCAACTTTTTCATTTGTTCACAGCTCAACATGCCAGCAGTAGTACAACACCAACTCTTACATGTGTACAACAAAGCCTAGGCCCCCATGCTGTGATACCAACAAACGGAGCAGAGGATATAGCTGGTGAGAACTGTAAAACACATTCACTAGACAACATGTTAATAGTCTACAATGCTCACACGAATTTGGTTTCATTTACAGCAACATCTACTCCCTACTGAGGCTTTTAGCTTCAGGTAAGATTCAGCACCCGAAGACATGATCCTCCCAAGTGCCAAATTCCACGTAAGCTCTCTATCTCAACAAGAATCGTACTATAAAACACAATCATTCAATGACTCAACTGCTCCTATCAGGACTGTCATATTTGTTAGGTAAAGAACGTTAACTCCCCATAATTAGTCTTCTAACAGGGACTGAGAGAAATGGTGATTTTACAAATAGTTTAATAAACATTTATGTGTCCTAATTTAGAAACCCCTATGAATTATCCCAACCGAAAGATAAAATTTCCTTTGGCATCACAGATAATTGAGTTTCTCTGCATGACCAAAGTGACTGGAATTCAGCCAGAGAAAGGTTGGTGTTATATAGGCTGCTCCAATTGTTCCAAAAAACTCCACTGAGAGATATCTTCCTTCACATGTATCCCATGTAATAATAAAAACAATGCCATTGGTGCACTGAGGTTAGAATTCAACAACATTGTTTCCGTTTGCATATTGAAACTCATTTCCATACATTTCTGGACAGTAATGTTCAAATATGTCTGCTTCCCTTTCTATAGGTATCGAGTGGAACTGTCTGTCTCAGACGTAACTGATGATGCTGTTTTTGTGGCTTTTGATATAGGGATGGCTAAACTGACGAACATTCAAGCTGCTGAAATTTTGGTATACTCTATATACATCAGTTTCCTATTAACTTTTGATATTGCTTCTGTGTCAAGTATTCTAATTAAATCTGTCTCGCGTTTTGCAGGTGGAAGGAGTTTATGCTAAGGTTGACGCTGAACTCCTTCGGTTCGTTGCTGAAATTTTTGGGAAGACGTACACCTTCCAGCTGAAGATAGGCGAATTCAATTTCCCTTCAAAACCCCAAACCTTCACCATCTCCTGTATCTTTGCTGAGCGACATCAGTCACCTTTGCCAGGATTTGTTATAGATGTTGGTACCCGATCCTAATTTAGATATGCTGCTAACTCAGTTATATTAACAATAAATTTAATATTTTGAAAACACGGGGTGCAGAGGTTCCTGATGCTCATCTTCCTGGAGTGAGTGCACTAGCTTCGAATGTCGCTGCTGATGAGAACTCCAATTTTTCTCCCCAGCCATCCACGTCTGCTGATCCAACTGTCGAAATGTGAACTTGGCGAGAGTGGAACCAAGAAGGCACGCTTGGCATAAGTTCACGTGGATACCTTTGACAACCCCTAAAATTTATTATCAAATAATATGCTTTAGCATCTTTTTCTACTTTGTGTTTCAAAAAAAAAACATATTTTTCTATTTTTGTTTTGAACTCACTGTAGTGATCAGTGTTTGAATTATTAATGAAAGTTTTTGTAGGATACATGTTCAACATTTTGTTAAGATAAGTCAAGCAGTCATGCGACCTTACGTATGAACTTCGTACTTCTAAACACTTGGTAGTCTACGTTTGGTAGTCTACGTAAGCAGTTTATGATAAACTTGAAATGTTTATTAACTTTTTTTAAAGAATACATAACCATACAATTAAGCAGTGTACACGTTAAGTATTTCCCCAAAACAAGATTAAAAGCCTCAAAATTGTAACATCCAAGCATTGCTGAGTACATCCAAATCTACACTGCATGTGCCACTGTCATTTAAATACATGTTACATGTAAAATTATTAAAGATGTACAATAGTTGAAAGGTGTTGACATATATATATATATTTGACGTCCAAAACAATAAAAACGTTTGTCTATATTATCAAAGAATAAAACTCAAAAGAACAAATATAAACCATTACATTTTTAAAATTCTTTTATTTAAAATTTTATGTTCACTTAAAAAACGTTAGTGGTTTTTTTAACTCAAATTAACAAAATTAAATAAAATGTACAATATGATTTAAAAATAAATAAATTTATCATGTTCAATTTAAAGCAATATTTCAATTGTTCTATAAAATTAAAATATATTTTAATATAAAATATTTTTTTATAAATTCACCCGCCCGTAGGGCGGGCCAACCTCTAGTTATATGTAAAATGTAAAATAAAATCCTAGTTATTTAGTCAAAACTAGGACTCTTGGTCTAGACTTGGCCCAAGAAGATTTAAAACGTCCACATGGCTTATTTTTATAGTAAATAAGTTTTTTTTTGTTTAAATTTAAAACAATTAGGGATAGACTTGGATATCTTAAATCAAATAGAATTAGGAATATGATTAAACCATATGAAACAATTAGGATAGGAATTGATTTCCAGAAATAAAATTGGTTAAGATTAGGGATTTTTTAGACATAATAGATGATGTTTATCCTTTATATTTTGTAACCAGCTGAGTTTTAAGATTCAACCATCAGTCTTTGAACTTTAACTTTCAAGTTTATATCGTATCAATTGCTTTCTCTGTTCAGCATAAGAACATTGAACTCGCATACGAAGAAGAATCTCCAACGTGATCATTTTGGCAAAAGCATGGCACATATATGGCATAGATTAGCTATGCATCTTTTTACCATTCCACATCTTCAAGGAGAAGACCACAGTCCACAAACGAGTGATCGTGGCCTCTAGTACACCCCTCATCTTCCCCCTTGATTTGATCCATGAATAACTGCATCCTATCCACGAATCATTTGGTTGATGAAAATGCTTATGATGATCCATTTCAAGCTTTGGTTCTTCATCTTCCATTTCCAAGCCATTTCTCGCCCATCTCTTTTGTTCAGTCCATTTCTCAGTCATTTTAACTTATCCAGTCCATTTTCTATCCAAACTTGTTCATCCCTTTCATTTTCTGACAAAGACTTGATCATCCACACCTTATGAAGTCATAGATTTTGTCTTCTCTCGGTCCAATACTTCATGGATCAAATCTATTAGATCTTTCTCAACCAACTAAACTTTGCTTAAGTCAACTTCAGCCCATTAGATTGTGCATTGGCCTTATCTGGCTGATCCACACATTATATTCAAAGCCTTTAATTGTGGCTGATCTAGATTGCACCACTACAACAATTTTTAGATTTATGCAAAAGTTACTTCAGTAAAACCTGCTGCTAGGGAGTTTATTTTTGATTCTTCACATCTGAATTGAATCTGAAACTGGTCATAACAATTGATTTGCTCACTACTCCAAGCTAGCTATTTAGATGAAAGAAGAAAATCACCTTTACTCATCATATCCACATGAAGAGTCTTCTTTTTAATTGTCAATATACAATGCAAATGATTTCAAATAAAACCTTGCTAATAATACTTTTCCTCAATATGAAAATACTTTTCCTCAATGTTTTTTATATAACACTATTTAAAATGATTTTTCCATGTCATATGTTAGTTTTTGTTTTCAGAGTTCAGCCTCTGATGTGGTTCCATTTTAAGTGGACAACCTTCCACTTAAAATGGACCTTGCTAATAATACTTTTCCTCAATATTAAAATGTTTTTCTTCAATGTTTTTATATAACACTATTTAAAATGTTTTTTCCGTGTCATATGTTGTTTTTGTTTTTAGAGTTCAGCCTCTGTTGTGGTTCTATTTTAAGTGGACAACCTTCCACAATTTTTGTTAAACTAAAAACTTTCATTTAAGGGTGAATTGGCGGAATGCATATAGTAGGAGAAAAATTGATCAATTAACCATATAATAAAGTGGTGCTGGTATGTGACGGTTTTACACAAAAGTGGACCACTTTCTCCTTACCCGCACGTGCTGTCTGGCCGAGTAACACAATATGGATCATAAAAACTATACTATACTATATGTGTTTGAAAAATAGTATTTTTTTTCATCAATAGCATATTAATAAACATAATTGTCTTACAAAAAGAGGAGGAGGAAGAGGAGTGATACCACTCTAATTACCCTAAGGAGTGTTACTCTCATCAAAAGAGGTTCAGATGTAGTACTTAGGGATCGAATTCACAAGGAGCTAGGGAACAATTAAATCTTGTGTTTATTAATTCTAAGAGTTGTAAATGTTTAAATGAAATAGCAATAGTAACAAGCGAAGCAACTAGTAAATGTAACTTGGTTGGAAATGATATTAGATGCAGGGCCACTATTTAGGTGTTGGAGATTATAATACCTATAGATGCCTATTTGTTGCATGCATGATATATTAGAGCTCAACCGCTTAACTCAGTGATCAGCTGTCGCATGTTTCACTTGGTTAACAGGCTAGATCTCGTGTCTCAACGGTTAGTATGTCGACAACGAAAGAGTGTCGATCGATGGTCCTATTGGGACGTCGACCGATACACCTTTGCCAACGTTAATCGATAGTCAGTTGAGGACATCGATCGACGGGTTCTAGCCAGGCCTATGCGCTAGTATGATATGCCCTACTAAGATACTAAATTAGCGGTTAGCCCTCTCTAGCAATCCTAATATGATAGATATATGTCAGGATGGGATAATAAGGGTGCTTGAATATGCAATCCTATGATCAAGTTCTAGTTAGCAAGGCTAAAACAGGCAATGCATACAAATCTATCATGAATATCACAACAAGGCAGATCTATAGTTTGGGGCTAATCCCACAAACCTATCTGAACCCTGGATCTAATAATTAATCTACTCAGACATAGCAAAGCAATTCATAACAATGAAGAAATAGAAACTCATAGTATAGATGAAAAGAAATGATAACAAGGAGTTCCAATCACAAGTGATCTTCTCTCCAAAACTCTCTTTTCTCTCAAAGTAAAACTTGTAACAAAAAAGGTCTCTCTGCCGTCAAAATACTTAGGCAGTATATAATCTACTAGGTTAAAAACTCGTCAGGGCATTTTTGTAATTTGGCTTGGCCTTGGGTTTTAAGTCTGCTGAATCCAAAATGTCGCGTGTTTGATGTCTCGACATCGATTGATGGTACTTGTGTACATCAATCGATATTAATCTTCATTTGTCGAGGTACCTCCTGGCATCGATCGTCAGCACTGATGCGCATCGATCGATTGTTCTTCCTCTCGTCGACCTCTACGTGGTTAGCTCGGGTGAAATGTCCTTTAAGCTCCAAAATGCTCCAAAGTCATAGATTTACTCCGAAATGCACCTGAACCTGAAAACATACCTAGAAGAGTAGAAAACATAGATATATATATATAGTAAAACACCTATATACCATGGATGAAAACGGGTCAAATCCAAGGTATATCAAGGAGCATGAGAATGAAGAGAAGGAGGGTACATTGGCAATATTCTGAATAGAACATAATATTCATTAAATCACAAAAGAAAAACAAGAGAAAAACAAGAACATATAAAAAGACAAAATAAACACATTGAGTGACAAAAAAAAAAGAAAATAACTAGATATTGTTACATAATATACTATGTCATAAGATAAAATATAGTATAATATATTCATAATATCCTATCAATTATTTCATGGTGGTTGTTGGAGAAAAACATTGGACACACGATGATACGGCATACTATATTTTACATTGTTGCATATGATAATATAAGCAAAGTGACGTATAGAAAGAACACCAAATGTGCTGGACATGCATGATATGTAAACAACATATATTAAACATAGTACAATCTCCTATTATCAACTGCACTAGTCAACCCAAGCAAAAATACATAATACACAAAGAATATCCTAGCACATACCTTCTTATGGGTACTTAGTTTCGTTTCTTTTTTTGTTATCTATGCTAACTTATCTTCAATTAATAATCCAATTTTTTTTTCATTTAACCTTCCACAATTTCTCACATAAGGGCTGGCTAGGAATTGCAAACCGACTAATTAGGCTGTATGATATGATTAATAATAGCAAACTAAATCAATAATCCATACATAAAAAGCATATTCTGTTTCCCACAGTTGTCTTTTTTCTTTCTTTTGTTTTATTGTTGTCTTGTTACATCTTCTCTTTGGCATGGGCACAAAGTCGTAACCCGAACTCGAACCCGACCCAAAATAAGGGTATCATATCGGTTTCAGATCCTTTAAAAAACCTGATCGGGTTTCATCTTTCAATATATTGGACCGTGGGTTTGGTTTGGTTTAAACAGAACTGAAACGTAAGCCAAAATAAATCAAAATTTTATGACATTATACATATCTTGTGTATAGACAACATGCGTTTTACGAGTTCCAATATTTTGTGTTTCAGATAAAAATCATTACGCGAAGCAATTCATCTTCTTCCTAGTTTCGAAATCCCTAATCTCCTATTAAATCAAAGAGTAGCAGAGTGTCTATCATGCTTCAAACCTAAATATTGAGCTCACTCTGTCTCCACCATCTGTGATTTAGAGAAATCAATTCCAGGTTAGTAACATGTCACAAGTCGACATCGTCTTCCTCTATTATGAGTCACGAGTTGACAATCTTATTCCTATGTAACGAGTCACGAGTCGGTTAGGCCAGTTTTATATAGATGAATAATGCATGCGATTGACTTTTTGGGGTTTTTGAAGATGAATCTTATTTCTTTGTAACGAATCACGTGTTGAGTAGAGTTTTGTAGATGATTTATGAATGTGTTTTATCGCTTTGTCTTATGTGATGAATCCAATACTCTGTTTTATTTCAGATGGATTCATCTTCAACTCCAAACCAAGTTACTGTTAACAATGATGTAGAAGCCGATGAAGAACAAGAGTTGCTGAATGCAGACAGTAAAGGCAAGGGTAAAGAATCACCTGAATCTAGTAGAGCAACATACCAGGAAAAGAAATAACCTAGGATTCTTCCTGCAAGGTCTAAAATCTTGGGACATTTCACAAGAACAAAGGAGAATCGTGAAAAATGTATATATAATTATTTTAATAAGGAGTTTTGTTGTTCTACAAAGTTGGAAACAACAAACTTTCTGAAGCATCTTACCGTATGCAAACACATTAAGACCCTTTCAGAGGGTCAAAGCTCTTATCAGCCTGCCATCAGCGAAGAAGGAAAGCTGAAGGCTGCAATGATTAGTGAGCACACTTTCAGAGAAGCAACAAATGAGATAATGGTGACAGGAGAGTTACCTCTGTACTTCGTAGAAGGTGTTGCTTGGAAACAATTTTGTACCAAGGTCAGATTTCTCTTATATTATCTAAGTAAGACATATATAGTTTAATGCTTTAGTTTATTTTAGTATATAACTTTGTATGTTAGGTGTGTAGATGGAACTATACAAACCTCTTTCAAGAAGGACATCAACAAGAGACATTTTTAGCTGTATCTGCAGAGGAAGGCTGTTATGAAGAAGTGCTTTAAAGAAAATAAGCAAACAGTTTCACTGACTACTGATATTTGGGCGGCTCAAGTAACGCCTAAGGACTTTAGTTTAAATGATTTTGTTCCTTATGTGTTTGGTTTGATTCTTATGTGTTTGTTCTTTCTCACATGTGCTAGTTACATTGTTGTGACTCCCATTACAGTGATGTGTGTTGGCGACTGAAGAAATTTATCATTGGGTTCAAACACGTCATCGATCATAAAAGTGAGACAATTTCAAAGGTTCTCTGTAAATGTAGACTGGGAATAGGAAAGGTATTCTCTGTAAATGTAGACAATTCAACGCCTAATTAATCTGCATTGAGAAGATTTCAGAGTCAGTTTTTTTTACTGCTTAACGAGGCATTAGTTTTAGATGGAGAATTCATGCATTTGAGATGTAGTGCACATATCATCAACCTGATAGGCCCTCCTCAGTTTACTGATTGTAGAGAAATAAAAAGATTTGGCCGGTTCTTAGTCATCTTCTACAACTTCAGTCTAGGTGTATCTGACTCTACCTCTCTCAGTGCTTACAAGTGTTACGGGAATTGTAACCATAACTGCTAACCTTATGGATTTGAGCCATAGAAAAGATCATGAACTCAAGGAAAAGGCTGTGGAGATGTATGTGAAGTTTGACAAATACTGGGATGGGATGAAGAACATCAATAAGATGTTAATTGTGGCGACAATTTTTTGATCCCACGAAGAAGCTGGATCTCGCAAGCATGTGTTTTGAAGAGCTTTATGGACATGACAAAGGTAAAGAAATGTATGAATTTGTGATCAGTGTTTTGTGTAGTATGTTTGATATACTATGATTTTTACCACTTTTAACCCATAGTATAAGTCCTTTACAAAGTCTTTATATTATGTTTCGACTCTATTTTAAGGTCTTTTCAAGTCTAGGTACTTTTTGGAGTATTGTGGAGATCATAGAGTCATTTGGAGCTTAAAGATTGGAAAACCCGTAGCTATGAAAGAAGACAGAAGTGAAAGCCGATATATCGAAGGACTGTCGGTCGAAACTGATGTGTCACTAGGGTGGCCAACCCAAGATTTCAAGAATTGCACTTTTGGCCCAGAAGTTTCTACTAATTTCAAGATGAACCATGTACATATTTTGACCTATTTATATTGTTTTTACAGCCATTGTTTAGACTAAGAATTTTATTATTCTAACAGAGGTTTTTGGAGAGAAGATCACAAGACACATTCAAAGATTTGATTGGAACTCCTGTATATATATCTCTACTTTTAATGCATTTCATTCAGTTTATCTATATGTCTTGCTTGAATATGTCTGATCAGTTTACTTATTAGATTTAGGGTTTTAGGGTTCTTATCGCTTGTATTCTTCAATAGCTAACTACAAACCTGATCATAGGATAATTGACAATCGCGAGAGTGGGTTCGACTCCTGAAATAAATCCTGCTGAGCTAAGTTGATAAATACAATGAGAGTTGGTTTAGGAAACTTAGTGAACATACCAAATTGAAGCTTAAAGCTTGTCTTGAATTATTAGAGCCACAACGAGAGTGTTGGGGTCAAAATCGGTTACGACGGAATCAATATCTGAAAGTCCGTAAAAATCAGCATGAACGTTTTTACGAACAGTAATCTTCGTAAAGAAATCTTTACGAAGAGCCTTGCGGTAAAATCTTATTCAAAATCTCGGTCGAACAAAATACAGATTGTCCAAGACAACAGACACGTATCCGATTGGCCATGGACAAGCTCGATCAATACGCGGAGACCAAGCATGCACACGGCTCGGTCGCTACGTAGCGACCTCGAGCCAAGCTCGGTCACTACGTAGCGACCGAGCACGCGTACCGCTTGGTCGCTGCGTAGCGACCGAGCACGCGTACCGCTCGGTCGCTACGTAGCGACCGAGCCCGATCATGCGTAATGCTTGGTCGCTACGTAACGATCGAGCACGCCCACGCCACGGTCGCTACGTAGTGACCGAGCTCAGAACCAAGCTTGGTCGCTATGTAGCGACCGAGCACATGCACGTTTTGATCATTACGAAGCGATCGAGCTTTCCCAAAACGTCGATACGACACGGATCCATGCATTCTCATATACTCTTTAATGCTATCTCCCGAAGACCGTAGCAAACTCATTTCATGTTTCTCGTCATTTGAAGTCATCAATCGAACTTTACGATAAAAACCGCGGAAAGTTTGTTTTTATAGAATGAAGCTGTAATAAACGTTTCGAGTCAAAAGACGGGCCAAAGAGGCCAAAGACGTGACTCGAATCCCACTTACAATTTCTTAACCAAAAGTCCATAAACCGAAGGACGGTTTATGCTTGGTTCGCAAGAAAAGATAAATGTCAAGTTTCTGCGGATAAATACGAAGTTTTCGAAGATAATTACGAAGATCGGGAAAAATGGAATATCTCAATTTTCAAGCTATGACGGCTGAAGGGCAGAAGAGAAAAAGCGTAAACCGACCTAGGAGCGAGTATAGAAGGAGTTCTAGGCGAGAGGCATAAAGGAGGATTTTCTCAGAACAAACTGAGCACTTAGAGCAATTAGGCAACTTTCCGTTTTTGTTATTTCGAGTTGCGACTAAATTAGGTTTAGCCGCCTTAGGGTTTTTAGAACTAGGAATCTTGCCGACAGCTCTCGAGCCCAGGCTGATACCTTGTTGTAAACGCTCATACCCAAATTAGGAATAAGACTTCTGTTTGCTTTCTTTTTACGAATCCTTATACTTTATCGTTATTATCTCGTGTTCTGATTGCTTGACGTGTGGTATTAGCAGATATCCGGGACTTCTGGGAAATTAGGGTTTTCCTAGTTTCCTAATTTAAATGGAAATCGATAGTGTGAATTTCAGTTCCCACAGTTTGGCACTAGAAGGAGGGGGGAGTACGGATCAATCTAACTCTCAGCCACAAAACGCTTGATCAAAGCATTGTCTGGAAACTCGAAAGAAAAAATCGCAGTTCGCAATAACGCTGGTAAGACAACCCCAGCCGCCACTGCGCCGCCTACGCAAACGCCACAGTTCTTGAGAAAATCGAAAACCTTGCTGCGACTTTTCGCCACAAGAAGTGCAATAAAACAAGCTCGCGATTTCTCTTTCTAAACATAAAGGGAAACACAAATCTTATCGAACCCCATAAGTTTGGCTCATTACCGAACAAGAAAAATCTCAATGCTAAGGATTTTACCAAAATATGTTTTCCGAAAACATTTCGGAAGGGTAAAATTGGTCGCTACTTAGGGACAGAGCAAGTACACGGCTCGGTCGTTACGTAGCGACCGAGCAAGCACATAGCTTGGTCGCTACGTAGCAACCGAGCTTAATCCAACTCTCCACTCGCTACGTAGAAACCTGTATGGCCTCAAAAAGGTACTCCTTTGCGTTCTCCTTTGAATCCTCATCGAAATGCTTTTCGTTTCGTCTCAATCGGAGTTTCCGTTGAGATTTTACAATGAAAACAAGTAGGACTCTTCTTATCTTACTTCTACTCGCCACGTAGCGACCTGTCAGACCTCCACTCGCTACATAACGACCTGTCAGGCCTCAGAAAGGTCCTCCTTTGCGTTCTCTTTTGAATCCTGATCGAAACGCTTTTCGTTTCGCCTCAATCGGAGTTTCCGTTGAGATTTTACGACGAAAACAAGTTAGACTCGTCTAAACTCCTTGGCTTGCTCGCCCTTACCTCCATCTTTGCGTTCTCCTTCGAATCTCGATCGAACATCTCTTGTGTCGTCTCGATTGGAGTTACCATTGAAACTTTACGATAAAAAAAACCCGCAAAGACTTGTTTTCTCGCATGGATTCAAATGAATCGTATAAAACGGCAACAGTCAACTTAACACCTTAGCCGCCTCAACTATACGATTACGTTGACACTTTTTATAAAAATTGACGTCGTATCTAAGGAGAAGATAACAGTAAAGTTCGGAAGATAAATGTCAAGTTTCAAAGGATAAACACCAATATCGAAAATGGCGAACATACACGAGAAGAGGAAGGGGAAATAAACAAGCAAAACTGAGAAGAGACAAAACTACATCTTCTAAAGAACAAAGGTATTTCCGACTTGAAATTTTTGAAATCAGACTTGGAATTTTCGTAGGAAATTACTAAGAAATAAAAATCCCTTTGAGACTGCCATAGAACTTTAGGGAACATAAAACCTAGGTGGATAGTCTAGCGACATAAGTCTTATGTGATTTTTCATGTCTCGATATATTGTTCCATAACTGTTCAGCCAGATCTTGCAAACCGATCTAAACTCTCCGAAAATCAAGAAACGATCGCCATGCATATCAAGCTCGCTTCTGAAAGAGTGAAAAAACTAGAGACATGAACGTCGTCTTAAAACCGATTCGTTACTAGCAATTTTCTCGGAACCGATATATTCCAAGTCGTCAACGTGGAAACAACCAAAAACACTGTCCAAGCGTCGTCTTTAAATCATCCCGGATTATCGATCATTCCAAACCTCAGAAGAAGAAACGTACGCAACCCTTCGAAGTATCGGTTCAACCGTTTTCTTTCGTAAAAAAAATTAAAAAATAAAAAAGGGGAGTAGATACGTATACTATACTCGTATGCTCCCAAACTTCAAAATTTTTTTTGCAAATCGTCAAGAAAACGATTTCGTCAAAGCAAATCGTCCCAAATAGGCAAACGACAATCAAAAATTGGTCTAAACGCTACCAAAGTATCGAGACGATCATGAACATAATCTCAAAGACTATATCATTTCTTGTCGCAATCATGCGTACATAAAACCTGTACCAATATCAAACTGAAACTCGACGATTAGCCAAAGTATTGAAGCCCTTTCCGGCTTTAGAAAGCCAGTTTCGAAATCTTCAATCACCAAAGCATTTCTTTCTGTTTCCGTTGTACCAAGCAAGTCACGGAAATGCATCGAAAACATTTGCGACGAAGAAAACTCGAGAATAGATGTAGCATCGTGAACATTAAAAGGCGCACTTTCCTACCGATGGTTAGCTAGATCCACCTCTGGTTGACCAATTCGTTCCAGAAACGAATGTGTCATAAGAATCCTCTAAAAAAACCTATGAAAAATGTTCTGCGACTAGATCGTATTGAAATAAACTTCTGTAACACTCCATGAGTAACTCCAAGCAACTTTCACCTAAGATCAAAATCACAGCAGAAACGTTTCTCGTAAAACCCACAGAAACAACGCTACTTTGACATATGTATACACATCACCGATTTACAACCTTCGTAAAACCGGTCCCCGTTACTTACGCGAAAAATCCTTTGTACAATCAGAACAAGTCTTACGAAGAAACTTTCTAAAGTTAACATAACATGCTTTATGAAGAACCTTTCGGCTCGCTGGCTTCTGCTTTTCTTTTCCCTCGGTCACATCCGAGAAGGCAGTCATCCCGCCTCTGACTCAACACTGGTTATGTAGCAAACCTCTTGGGCTTCGTCTTCCTCAGACAAAAATGACTCAATTTTCATAAGACTATAGGTCACATTATACGAAATGTTCGTCGTATAACTGAAACCTAGAGCGGATAATCGTTTCTACGACTATCGGCCATATTAGCATGGATAACCCCGGCAAACTTGGCCTATCCATCTCGACAAGCGCTCTTTTGCCCTCGGTCAATTACGCCTTCCACTAAAGGTCCAAACCAATATTTGCCATCCCCTTAAAGGATGATCGTAAACTAACATGACCTTAAATGTTAAAGTACCATGGTCTAATCCTTGACCTGCAACATCCTTGGCTATCTAAGTGAACACATCCCTCATGCCAAGCCAAATTATTTGAGAAACCATCGCTCCATCACTTAACGGCTAAACGACAATCTACGATTTGTCTAAAAACGTCATGTGACAATTAAGAGAATAATTATTGTATAGCCCATAGTCGGAAGTCATATGATAAATTCTTCGTAACGAAACTCAGTCCTAACAATCAAACGATTAACGGAAAATCTAAACTTTTCGAAAACTGACCAATTTCAATACGATCCACAATTCACTTTAAGCCCGCAACGTTTTACCCATAATACGCGGCATGTAAGGAAAAATTCGTAACAAAGCTTCTAGAGCTATACGAAACATCCTAAAAAATGCACGAAATAGATCTCGGAAGGCCAACACTTTACAAAGCACTGTGAAGGAAAACGATTCTTCCCATGGAAAAATTTTACGCGACACCTCAGTCCTAATTCCTCAATCGCAAATCCAATTATTAGCATCCAAACAGGAACAACAATTTTGGCTAAGAACATCCGTAGTCAAACCAGAATGTTTCTCAAACGCAGGGCTAAGACTAAACCCTTGCAACATCGCGAAACATCATCAAGCCCGCAAACATTTTCAAGCACGAAGCGCGGCACACAAAATAATAACAAATCTTCAGCATCGCGAGACGTCGCAGACGCCTGAAGATTCATTCTTCGACGAAATTTCCTTCCTCGTTAAAAACACCTTCTTGGAAGACCAGACAGTCATACGCACTAACATCTTCTCAAAACATATCATTCGCGAAGACTCAAAATGGCCATAGACAAGCTCGATCAATACGCAGAGACCAAGCATGCACACGGTTCGGTCGCTATACGTAGCGACCGAGCACATGCACGTTTCGATCCTTACGAAGCGATCGAGCTTTCCCGAAATGTCGATACGACACGAATGCATTCTCGTCTACTCTTTAATGCTATCTCCCGAAGACTGTAGCAAATCCATTTCATGTTTCTCGTCATTTAAAGTCATCAATCGAACTTTACGATAAAAAACGCATAAAGTTCTTTTTTATCGAAAGAAGCTGTAATAAACGTTTCGAGTCAAAAGACAGTCCAAAGAGGCCTAAGACGTGACTCAAAGCCCACTTACGATTTCTTAACCAAAAGCCCGTAAATCGTAGGACGGTTTATGCTTGGTTCGCAAGGAAAGATAAATGTCAAGTTTCCGCGGATAAATACAAAGTTTTCGAAGATAATTACGAAGATCGGGAAAAATGGAATATCTCCATTTTCAAGCTATGATGGCTTAAGAGCAGAAGAGGAAAAGCGTAAACCGACCTAGGAGCGAGTATATAAGGAGCCCTAGGCGTGAGACATAAAGGAGGATTTTTTCAGAACAAACAGAGCACTTAGAGCAATTAGGCAACTTTCCGTTTTTGTTATTTTGAGCTACGACTCAATTAGGTTTAGCCGCCTTAGGGTTTTTAGAACTAGGAATCTCGCCGACAGCTTTCGAGCCCAGGCTAATACCTTGTTGTAAACGCTCATACGAAAATTCGGAATAAGACTTTTCTTTGCTCTCTTTTTACGATTCCTTATATTTTATCGTTGTTATCTCGTGTTCTGATTGCTTGGCGTGTGGTATTAGCAGATATCCGAGATTTCTGGGAAATTAGGGTTTTCCTAGTTTCCTAATTTAAACGGAAATCGACAGTGTGAATTTCAGTTCCCACAGAGAGTTGGCATCTGATAAGTTTAGGCATTTGGTAGTAATTGCATGCGAGAGCGGGATTACTTTCTTGTTGAATTCAAGTCCTAAGACAGTTCTTATTTAAACCCTTAACATCTACATATTTGAGTTCTTATAATCCTTAACTTCTACATATTTAAACCCTAAGTCTGGCACCTTTCCCAATCATCTTATAAACTGATTTTATTTCTTTATTTAGTGCTTTTAATATTTCTAGCCTAGCTTAATTTTAAATCTAAAGTATATTGTGTTATCCACGCTCCCTGTTGATTTGATCCCGAAGTACTGCAATCAATCTCTTATTTAAGAGAGTTGCTCTAGGATAATTTGATCCTTATCAATGTTCAAGGAGTACAGTGAGAGATATGGGAAGAGTCAAGGAGGGTAAGTTGATCAGTCTAAAACCTCCAACACTCAAGCCTCTCAGTGTAGTCGACAAGAGTCATCGGTTAGTATGGATTTAGTTGATGATGGTTTAGGTTATAAGAGGATTGGCCAGAGGTATAAGGAGAAGTTGAATGAGATAGGAGTGAGACAAACAAGTTGAGGTGGATATATACTTTGAAGAAGATGTTGAGAATCCAGACTTGATGCTTGGTGTAGAATGTGATGTTCTTTCATTTTGGAAGAAAAACTGTACCAATTACCCGCTTCTTTCACATATTGAAAAGATTCCTTGCCATGCATGCCATGCGAGTTTCTTCTGTTGCATCCGAGGGTGCTTTCAATGCAAGTGGAAGGATCCTTGACCCATCCCGAAGATGCCTTACTCACTGCATGAGGTGTTCATGTGTACCGAGCAATGCCTAAAACAAGACATTCAATGCGAGTCACAAGTGCTTACTAATGCACAAATCCTTGAGGATATTGCAGAACTTGAAAAGATTGAAAGAGGTATGTCACCAATATGATTGTTTTAGTTTTGTTTCTTAAATTGTTTTTGCATCATAATTTGCTGCTTAAATTGGTCTTCCATATGTATAAGATAAAATCTCTTCTCTTGGTTTAGAATTTTTTTATGCTTTTGGTTTATAGCTTGATTTTACAGCTTTGTTGTTGTTATTCTGTTTGGCAGGAGTAAGAGTGGTCATGCTGTCACAAGATGTTTGGCTCTATGTTATGTTTTTAAACTTTGTTGTTTGAAATTTTTGGTGTTCTAAACTATGGAATGTTGTTTTCCGGAGTTGATGTGTGCGGAGTACTTTTCATTTCAGTTTAAGGATGATGTTTCATTCAGTTTAAGGATTATGTTCCAACTATATTAAAAACAATTTTCGAATACAATATAGAGAAATATTTTAGGATAGTCCTAAAAAATTTTTTGTAACAATATAGCCTCTAAAGATAAAAATGACCAAAATATTTCATTAACGTGGTAAATATACACTTATACCCTAGAGTTAACTAATATATGATTATGGTTTAGAGTTAAGGGGTGAGGTTTTAGGAGTGATGTTCAAAATTTAAAAAAATAAATATTAAAATTTATAAATAAATTTTTTAAAATAGTTTCAAAAATGATTTTTGAATTTCAAAAAGAAAATTTGAAAAAAAAATTCAAAAAATTATTTTTATAAAATATTAGAATTTGATTATAAAATTTTTTATTTTATTTTTATATTGATTTTTTTTTGTATTTATATATCTAGGGTATAAAGTCTTTTCCCTTTAGTGGAATATTTTGATATTTGGAAGTTTTTTTTGTGACAAAAACTTAAAAAATGTTTGTTTGAGAGAATTGCCCTACAATATATAATTTTCCCCAAATACATAAGTCTAAAACCATAAAAGAATAAGTTTATTAAGTAACTATGCTATAATTATATCATATAGGAAAATAGTTGAATTCAAAAGGTGAGTAAGTTGAACTTTCGTGGAAAGGATTTTTCAAAAAAAAAATCTAAATCAGTAGACTAGAAATTATTTTAAATTATGAAACTTCAAATAAAGTTATATTAATTGGGGTTTTAGACGAATGCCTTTTTCAATGTAGTGTAGGCACATCTCTGGTTGAAACTATGGTGAACTAGTTTCTATCAAAATTATCATTATGAAATCATAGAGTACATGAGAGCATAAAACATTAGCAGCCCATGAAGCAGGCCCGCTCATGCCCCGCTCTGTTCGTGGCCAAGTGTGAAACTTTGATGAACATAGAAAAATTACTAGAGAGTTAGCTTTGGTAGTAGAAAGTCAAACTTCCTTTTGTGGGATGACCATGATGATTATATTGCTTACTTCTCAATGATGTGGGATTGTGCGTTTACTTTAAATTTCTCATGTATCTTATAATAGTGCAGCTGTTTTATTCATCAAGGAGGAGATGCTTCTCAAGAAAACAAGCCTTCTGATGGAAACAAAACAGTTGAATCCGGAGCTCCAAAGCCTTTTGTTCTTAATATGGATTGGAGAGAGTCTAGAGCAAACTTGTTTATGAAGGAGCAGGTAATACCCTTTATATTTCCGATAGTTGTTGATACCAAACCTTAGACATTCTTGGGAAATTATATTATTCAGGAGGGTTTACTTTATGCTTATAATGATGTTATAGGAAGAAAATATTGGATATATATGTGAATATAGATAGTTGAGGATCTCTATGTAATTACTCTTCTCTTAAACCCTACTCTCTACGTGTATAAGTATTGTACAAAGGTTCTAATAAGATTATAACTTTCCATAATCTATATGGTTTCAGAGCAAGCGCTCCTAAACCTAGAAAAATTTTCTGATCTCAATCTCTAGCCGCCACGAGTTCTTCCACCAACACAACCGAGACCACCTCGATCAGCAACAACACATTTTTGCACATCAACATGTCAAATGTTTCAAAACTTACAAGCACCAACTACCTCATTTGTATTTTACAAGTTCATGCCCTATTGGATGGTTATGCTCTAGCAAAGCATCTCGACAGTAACCATGTTGTCCCACCACCGGAGATGCTGTCACCGAGAATCCCGAGTTCATACGCTGGAATCGCAAGACAAACTGATTTACTGTGCTCTTCTTGGTGCTATCTCCACCCCGATCTAGCCAACCATGTCACGCATGACAACTACATCAGAGATCTGGGAAAATCTAGCCTCGATCTACGCTACGCCGAGTAGGGGACATATCAAACAACTGAAATACCAGCTGAAGTACTACACCAAAGGAACTAAGTCGATTGATGAGTATCTCCAATGCGCCATCACCAAGCTTGACCAACTTGCGATCTTAGGGAAGCCATATGATCACGAGGATCAAGTTGAACTTCTACTTGGAGGATTACCTGAGGAGTACAAGACTGTGGTTGATCAGATCGAAGGAAAAGAAACTCCTCCGAGTATTACAGAGATACATGAGCGCTTGTTGAATCATGAAGCCAAGCTTCTTTCTGTTCGTGATACAACAACATCTGTGATCCCAACATCGGCGAATGCAGTGCAACACCGACAGCAACACAACTACTCCAACAACCGTAACAACAACAACAACAACAACAACAACCAGCACTACAACAACAACCCCAACAACAATCAGAACAATCAGCTCACGCAACGTTCTGATGCACGCCCATTCAAGCCATATTTGGGTAAATGCCAAATCTGTAACACTCAAGGACAGTGCTAGGCGTTGTCCTCAGCTCCAGGGCCTACAAACTGCGAACAATCAACACGCAAGCAGCCCTTTTTGCCCATAGAAACCGCGTACGAATATCGCTGTGAACCAGCCTTATACAGCGAAACACTGGCTCCTAGACTATGGTGCTACTCACCATATCACCTCCGACCTCAACAATCTTGCCTTACATCATCCATATCAGGGTGAAGATGATGTTCTGCTCGCTGATGGATCAAGCCTACCAATAACACATACGGGTTCATCTACTCTCCCCACTCTCACTCGTGATTTATCCTTGAAAAACATACTCTGTGTTCCCAATATTGATAAAAATCTTATCTTCGTATATCGCCTATGTAACACTAGCGGTGTTTCGGTGGAATTTTTCCCTTCTAAATTTCAGGTGAAGGATCTCAGCACGGGGATCCCATTACTCCAAGGCAAGACTAGGAATGAGTTGTATGAATGGCCTGTTACAAACTCTCATCCAATGGCCATGCTCACCTCTTTAACCCATAACCATCTATCTCTTCATGTTCTCGGCTTGTTCATTCTTCTTTTTCTATTTTAAACACAATAGTTTCTTAGTTTTCTCTTCCTATTATTACTAGTACCCAAAAACATTTGTCTTGTTCTGATTGCTTGATTAATAAGAGCCACAAATTACCATTTACAAACTCTTTCATTGTCTCATATCAACCCCTTGAATATGTTTTTAGTGATGTCTGGTCCTCACCAATTATCTATGTCGATAACTACAAGTACTATGTAATTTTTATTGATCACTACTCAAGATATAGATGGCTTTATCCTTTGAAACAAAAATCGCAGGTGAAAGAGGTGTTCATCGCTTACAAAGCACTTATAGAAAAGAAGTATCAGTCGGCCATTAGAACATTGTTCTCGGATAAAGGGGGCGAGTACATCGATTTGAGAAGCTTTCTAACTACAAATGGCATCACTCACTTGACATCTCTGCCGCATACACCACAACATAATGGCCTATTGGAGAGAAAACACCGCCACATTGTAGAGACTGGGCTTACCTTGCTCTCCACAGAATCACTACCAAATGAGTATTGGACGTTTGCTTTCTCAGCGGCCGTTTACTTAATCAACCGTCTCCTCACACTAACTCTCTCGATGCGATCTCCGTTTCAGATACTGTTTGGAGTAATACCAAACTATGAGAACCTGAGAGTGTTTGGGTGATTATGCTTCCCTTGGTTAAGGCCATACAATGCTCATAAGGTTCAGGAGAAATCACAGCGATGTGTATTTCTTGGATATTCTGCTACTCAGATTGCTTACTTCTGTCTTGAACCTGATACAAACCGTATTTATACGTCAAGACATGTCCATTTTTTTAGACAGAGTTCCCGTTCCAAGCCAAATCAAGAGTGTGTGATCCACAGACCCCAACCACACCTAATACTCAAACCCCTGCAGCTACAACAATCCCGGTCATGCGACAGCCATCTATGGGACCCTCGCCTAAGAACCTTCACCACACTTCTCCTCCTCCGCCAAATCCTCATGTATTACCTTCCAACTCTCAAACTACATCATCTTCTTCCTCCTCAGAGCCCACTGCTCTTTCTCAAAATGAATCACAACCCATGATTCAGCCAACCGTCTCTTCCCATGAGCCCACTGCTCAAGAACAAAATGAGTTGCAAGCCATAGCTCAGTAAACACAACTTGAAAATACATCCCAAACCCAAGCATACACGTCTGTACAACCAAGTGAACCACAAAATCCAGTTCCATAACCACCACAAAATATCCACAAAATGAAAACAAGAGCCAAAAATAATATTTCAAAACCGGTGCAGAAATTAACTCTTCACTTTGCAGGACAAAAGCAACACTCCTCAGAGCCAACTATAATTATTCAAGAAATGAAAGAAAAATAATGGCGAGAAGCAGCAATAGCAGAGTTCGATGCACATATTGTCAATCATACGTGGGATTTGGAACCACCTTCACCAGACCAGAATTTAATTGGGTGCAAATGGATTTTTACAACAAAGTACCTCGCAAATGGCAAGGAAGAGCGATGCAAAGGCAGACTAGTAGCCAAGGGATACACACAAAGATATGGAGTTGACTACTCTGAAACATTCAGTCAAGTCATTAAGTCTACCACCATCAGACTTGTCATTGAAATAGCAGTGACAAAGTCATGGACTCTGAAACAGTTAGACATCAATAATGCCTTCCTCCAAGATGATCTAACTGAGGTTGTTTACATGATGCAGCCACCTGGTTTTATTGATAAATATCGTCCCAACCACCTCTGTCGCTTCCAGAAGCCAATATGTGGTCTAAAACAAGCTCCACGCTCTTGGTATCTCTCACTCAAACACCATCTTCTCACGATTGGCTTCATCAACTCATCTGCTGACGCATCTCTCTTCGTTCACACTCATGGTCACACTGTCACATATGTTCTTGTATAAGTCGATGACATACTGGTAACTTGCAGTGACTTAGTTGTTGTTCAACAAGTCATAAAATCCTTTGCTGAAAGATTCTTTATAAAAGATCCGGTTGATATCCACTACTTGGGAATCGAAGCGATCAGGACACCTCAAGGACTTCATCTAATGCAGAGGAAGTATGTCAATGATATACTCAGTAAACATAACATGGGAGATGCCAAGGTAGTCTCCACGCCATTGCCAACTTCACCGAAACTGACGCTTGCTGGTGGAAACCTTCTAGCTGATGATGCCCCTTATCGTTCTCTTCTTGATAGCCTCCAGTATTTGGCCTCCACCAGACCTGACCTCTCCTATGTTGTTACACGTCTATCACAGTTCATGCATCAGCCGATTATGGAGCATTGGCAAGCAGCAAAACGTGTATTATGATATCTGGCTGGCACTCGCAGTCAAGGCTTCTTCTTACGTCTTAACAAATTCCTACATCATCTACCTAGGAAGAAACCCATTTTCGTGGTCTTCTAAGAAGCAGAAAGGAGTTGCTCGTTCATCAACGGGAGAAGAATATAGAGCGGTTGCAAATACAGCTTCAGAGGTAGCCTGGCTATGCTCCTTGCTCTCCAATATGTGCAAAAAAAAAAACAATTGGACAGGAAAAAAATTACAAATCAAAGACATCATTTATTATTAACAAATTAAAGGCATAATATAATTATAAAAACAAAGAAATCTGATAGTTAGAATTAAAAAAAAAACATGGAAATATAATGAAAACATGGTTTCCTAAGTAACAAAAATATAGAAATGGTTAATTATTAAAGAATTAGAGTAATTAGATTGGTTGGTGGTTATAGTTTTCAATGCATTATTAAAATATTTTCAAAAATGTAAAGTTGATAAAATTTTATATTTGTTTGATCATGGCATAAAAATTAATTAATTTCATCACTTTATCTAAAAATATTTATAAAATTTAATAG
Organism: Brassica napus; assembly: GCF_020379485.1. Classification (NCBI taxonomy): domain Eukaryota; kingdom Viridiplantae; phylum Streptophyta; class Magnoliopsida; order Brassicales; family Brassicaceae; genus Brassica; species Brassica napus. The sequence continues at coordinate 17,690,332 of NC_063438.1, forward strand.
TAAAAACTTTACAATAACTGTTTTGAAATAAAAATAAAAAATATTATATAATTATCATTTTGTTTATTAGTTTTTTTTATATATATTTATTTTCTCTAGTAATTTGTATTATTATTTTTATCGAAGAAATTTATAGGATTGGTTTCGGGCAACCCAAAACCTTCGCACGGCTTTATTCCTGTTGAAAACCAAGATACATGGGTTTGAAGAAGTCATGCCGGGACTAAACTTTGGTGCTCGGAACACTTTGGATGAAGCTTCAGTACTTGTAAAAGGGAATTCTTAAGCCACAGGACTTTAGATTCTTTGTTGGTTATGCCGGTTGGCAGCTACATCAGCTCAGAGAAAAAATCGAATCAGATTACTGGCATGTTGCCGCTTGCAGCTCCGATTTAATATGCGGAGCTTCACCAGAAAACTTGTGGCAAGAGATTTGCAGTTAATGGGCGGTCAATACTCAGAGCTGAGCCGGATACCCAAGCTGGATATGTACTAGTTTTGAAATTGATGCCTAGTTTCTAAGAGAACTAAGGCTTTTTATATATATATATTCTCTATTAAGCCAAATGTATAACTTCTATCTATAAATTGACTTACTAAAGGAGTAGTTCTTAATATGCACATCTGTTTGCTTCCCTAACCAAAAGAAATAGCAGAGAGCATGAAACATAGGTTTGCCATAATAGAACTTGGGAGGCAATCTGTGACTCAAAGTTATGAAATCATCTAGTTCGTGTATCATCAATTTCTATCTTGTTTCATTGCTTAAGCACATGCTTTGACAGATTTCTTTGTTACAGATTTCTCAAGGCGGGACTTGCGTACAGCTTCTTGGATTCGTCTCTCGTGATCTTTCATCATGTCTTCAATGTTGCCACCAGGAGGCATCAACGGACCCGAACAGTGCATTCTGTTCTTCTTTCGCATATATCTCTGAAACAATATATCAAGAAAACATTATTTAACAGGAAGGAAGGAAGGAAGAAGAGTTAAAGAGTTGAAATCAATTCAGTTATTACCGTTGTGGGTTCTCGTGATGGTACACTTTCCTTTTGCGAAGAGCTAGATGAGTAGCCCCATGTTATAACAGGCACATTGTTGGAACGATTAGCTCTCACCTCTCCTACACTGCTCCTAGAGCTTTTATTCTTATTCAATGTTGCGGTTAAGCTTGGATGGATCACCGAACTTGAAGCAGAAAAGAGCTTTCCTCTTCCATTCTCTTTCTTGAACCCATATGGGGTGTTGATTGAGACATTAGAGTGCCCTGAAGCCATGAACTCCGGTGTTACCTTGGAGTCTCTTCCACCTCTTCTCGCAGATTCGTGTCCACGCCACTTCACAGCTTCTGCTTTCTTCCTGAAATTTTGCAAAAATGAAAAGTTTGTTTAGGATCTCTCTGATCATGCATCATCCAGGGACCTCTCATTGCATACTCTCTCACCTTTTTGCTTCTTCGTTGCGCTTCTTTGCATCAAGTTCCTTGCTTGGAGGATACTTGGGCAAACTTGAGATGTGACATGGGAGTGGCTCGGTCGTAAAGAACTAGAGAGATGAATAAGATAATCATTACCTCACTCAAAAATGTTAACAAACAAGAAGAGGGCACATTACCTCACTCAATAGAGTAGAAGAAGCTGAGCATCTTTTCTCTGGTTCTACAGATAAAAGCCTATCAAGTAGAGCTAGAGAAGAAGATGGTAAGTTCTTGAACGTTTCTAGTAGGACACGCTTATAAGGATGTTGCGGTCTGTAACTTGTCGCCTGTGGGAACTTTGTTGTTTCCCAAAAGTCTTCAGATGGTGAACCGCACAGCTTAAAGATCTTATGCATTTGCTCCACCTGCAAGATACAATATCAGTTTAAAACCAATGGTTATAGGCTAAAAAAAAAGTATGGACTCATGATACACATAATCTAAATCTTATAACTTACCTCAGTTCTTCCTGGCATGATTGGTTTACCTACAAAGAGTTCTGCTAGAATGCAACCAACGCTCCAGAGATCAATGCCTGGTCCATAGTCTGTAGATCCCAGTAGAAGCTCAGGTGCTCTATACCACAATGTGACTACACGGCTAGTGAGCGGCTGTTCATGATCCGGATTATAAAAACTGGCTAGACCAAAATCTCCAATCTTGAGAACACCATCATTGTTCACCAAAAGGTTCGAACCCTTGATGTCACGGTGAAGAATTCCGCGGCTATGACAATGCTCAAGTCCACAAAGAAGTTGTTTCATAAAACACTTGATCTAATCACAGAGAATAGTGAAATTTGATTTGTTAGTCTTAGAGAACCAACATGGGTGAGAGTAATTGACGGAAGCTTTTATTAAAGTACCTGTGGCTCGGTGAATTTGACACCAGGCCTAAGGGCGAGACCTGAAAGATCATGCTCCATGTAATCAAAAACAAGATGCAAGCTACCTGATAGCTTTGAAGTGACAAGACACTTAAGCTTCATAACATTTGGATGATCTAGTTTGCGCAAAATGTTGATTTCTCTAGCCATAAACCTCACACTTTCCGGATCCATGTTAGCAAACCGCACCTTCTTCATCGCCACTATTTGGCCCGTCTCAAGATCCTGAGCCTTATACACAATACTATAAGTCCCTTGTCCTATCTGTAAAAAAAATAAATACAATATCATTACAAACCAATACACTGTATGATTCAGACAAATGAAAAGTTGAAAGAGACTACTAACTTTGTCAAGCTTCTCAAAGGAATCTGCACGGCGAGGAACCCAACCTTTTATGGCTTCCCCTGCAACAGAGGTTAACCAATAAGGCCATCCAGCAGCAATAAGCTCTGCCTCTGCGCTACGAGGTACTTTCGAAATAATCAATCCTCCTCCTTTGCCATTGTCTGAAACTCTTCTTCCTCGATGAGACCTCGAAGGTCTCTCTATGATCGTTGTTTTACCATCGTGACTATCATCTATAGGAACAATCAAACCGCTCGCTCTTCGTCCACCACCAGAGCTTCCATCTACGGCTTTGTGCGAGAAATCATCTTTACTTGAAGGCAGAGGAGCAATCAGTTGCACTGAGGAAGATTTGTTCCAATACTCTTTTCCTTTCTGATGACGATGAGATGAAAGATCGTCTGCTTCCTCTGCTGCACCTTTAGAGCAAATGCAGCCCATAATAATAAATAACTCTGCCTTGGTTTACGCACGCAAATATCCTACTACTCTACAATGATTTAAAACATGACCTTGCACCAAGCATCAAAGCTCTCTCTATCACTTGCACAGATTAATCGAGATGAATGCAAATCTAAGTTTTTGCGGCAAGAAACCAAAAGGGGTTCTTCTAAACCCCAAAAAGATTGTGAATTCGGTGAAGAAGTTGGCAAATTCTATAGAAACAAACGCAACAAGGTTTTACTATTCAAGAGCAAACAAATGTTGAGAATCATAGTTGCAGCAGCGGTTCAACAAAACGGAAAATCCGGGGAAAATAAGGAAAACAAAGATTGTCAATAGAGAGATGGAAAACAAATGATGCAAGATATGGTTTGCATTAGAGTGAAATCAGGAGAACCCTTCAATATTGGGACAACACACAAATTTGTTATTTCTCTTTTTCTTTTTTTAGAAAAAATCCAAATACTTCAAACTGTTTGCATGAAAATGGGATTGTAGTAATAAAGTTCTGATCTGTATTATTTCGCTCTTCAATTTTGTGTGTTTTTGTATGTGAATTTATTTTATTACATAGATTTTAAAAAATTTATGGATATAGATGATATTCTCAAAATCGAGTCTTATATGTAAAAACAAAAAAAATTACATCTCAATACTAATAGATTTTAATAGAATCCTAAAATCAATGAAAACTAAAATTTTCTAATAATAAAGGATTTTGATTGAGATTTAAAATTCTTCACTCCAATAACAATAGATTCTACTTAGATTTTAAAATTCATAAACAAATAACAATGAAATCTCAAAATTTTATAATTCCTCTAGAATATTTGATTCATCTAATGAAATTCATTGAAAATAGCTTATATGTAGTTATTGATGCAAAACACAAATGGAAACTATATTTTGAAATAAATAATAGTTATCAATATACCGGGTCGGTTATAAATCAAAGTTAAAACAAAATGACAACTTTTAAATAAAATCAGATTTGTTTCCATTTGAAATCAAATCAAACGAGGGAGTTATCAGATATCAACCATTAAACCACTATAATTGGTTTACAAAATATGTCTTCCTCATTAACATTATTTCTCTACTAGTATTTTATATGACATAAATTTTCTTAAATTTAATACTGGAAAATCAAAGGATAAAATTTTCAAAGAAAAAATATAAAAATGTTATATATATATATACACATATATATATATATATGTTATACGCTTCTTATATTTTTGGTTAATATATATTCTCTATATATTAATTGAGGATCATTTAAAAAGTTGTAACCTTAAGTTTGTACTAATTAAAAAGAGACTCTGCTTATGTGTCACTTAATTATGATGGCAATTTAGCTTACGCTTAAGAATCAATTGAATAAAGTATTGGTCCAAATCCAATTACTAGGGAACATTAGATAAACCAAAAATATAAGAAGCATGTTTTCTTTCCTTAAATAAAAGCTACAGAATTATCTAATATGATTAATATATATGGCAATTACTGACTATGAATAATAAAGATTTGATAACAATTTTTGCATCATTCTTCATTTTTTTTAATTTTATATTATTAAAAAATTAAAAAAAATCACATTAACTATGTAATAAAAATATTAAAATGACTTTAAATTAAATAAATGAAGAAACCTTATATATTATATTTTAATTTTTTTTAAACGACTTTAAATTAGAAAAATGAGGAAAACTTATATGTTATATTTTTCTTATATGTTTTTTCTTATATGTTATATTTTGAATTTTTTAAAACGACTTTAAATTATAAAAATGTAAGTTTTCCTTAAGCATACGACTAAAACATTAAAATGACATGTATCAATTTGATGGTTGATCTAAAACCTTTCAAAACCATATGGAAAATAAAGGTCAAAATAATTCAACTATGGAAACAGTACTGTTCATTTTTTTTTTAAAGAATGTGTTCGGTTGAAAAAAATAAGATTTTTGTAAATAGTTTGTTTAATGTCCAATCCGATAAACCCATGATATATTAATTATAGTTTAGTTCCACATTTTTTAATAAAAATTGATCTGGTCCATTGGAAAGAAATTATATAATAGCAACAAAAAAACATTGTATATAAATAAATAAAATGATCAGATATATATAAATAATTGTCGATAATATATACAAATAAACTCACCATGCGCAAGGTGCATGTCTTATCCTAGTATACTTTTAATTGCAAAATGAATTTTTGCAATTGAGCTCTCACGTTACAAGTTAGAGCGGTTAAAGTCAATGTTACCCTTAATAAATTTTTGTAAAATTGCCAAATATAACTCAAAACATGATTTTGAACATAAATATATACCCTAAATTCAATCAAATGCAAAAGTAACCCAAAAGGCTAGTGAAATCACAACAATCATCTTATGAACAAACAAAAAACATGTATTAAGTTTTACCATTATAACCCTCCGCGTGTCATACAGTAGATCTTAAAAATAATTTATAAATTTTTATAAAAATATTTATATGGGAGAAAAATTGAAATCATATAACCATAAAAATTTATAAATGATGTAAATTTAGATTAACTAAAATTGAATTGTTTTCAACATAGATGAGTGAATGTAGATTGAGTCATGATAGCTTTGATTTAGGGTTTGGTAACATATATTATAGTAACGTTTATATTTCTAGGGTTTAATTTTGGAATCATAACTTTAGAAAAAAAAATAGACCTACTTGTGTTTATTTTTTTGTATATTAAACACTTTATAAGTTGATTTTAAGTTTAGTGAATTTTTTTTTCTATTTAGTTAATTATTTGATTAGGGGTTATGGTTTGGAAGACTTCCTAAGAAGTCTTCTGATATGTTCCTCCTTGAATTTTAGTAGAATTTAGGTTAGAATTTAGGTTTTTCGCTTAAATCAAAGTCTTTCAGAAGTCTTCCATGGCAAGTTTTCTCATGTATTAAATAAAAAATAATAATTTATAAATTTTATAAAAAAAAATTGAAAGGGAAAAAATAGAAATCATGTAATAATAGACATTTATAAATGATGTAATTTAGTTTTACTAAAATTGAATTATTATTAACGTAGGTGAGTGAATAATGTAGATTGAGTAATGATAATCTTTGGTTTAGGGTTTGGTAACATATGTTATAGTATTGTTGGTATTTTTAGAGTTAGATTTTGAAATCTTATCTTTTTAATTTGTTTTTAGTTTTGACTTATATGTGTTTAGTGACTAGCTAATAACTTGATTTAAACATTTTCTAAATTTCTTTCAAGTTTACGGAAGTTATTTTTGCTTAATTATTTGATTATAGGGTTTAGAAGACTTTGATTTAAGGTTTGATAACATATGTTATAGTATTGTTATTATTTAGGATTAGATTTTGGAATCTTAACTTAAAATTGTTTTTTTGACCTACATGTGCTTAGTTTTGTGTATATTAAACACTTTCTAAGTTGATTTTAAGTTTAATAAATTGTTTTTTTGCTATTTAGTTAGTTATTTGATTATGTTAGGGTTTTGAAGACTTATAGAAGACTTCCTAAGAAGTCTTCTGACATATTCCCACCTAAAGCGAAGTCTTCCGAAAGTCTTCAAGAAGTCTTCCCATGTATTAGATCTTAAAAGTAATTTATAAAATTTTTAAAAAATTACAATCAAATAAATTCAATTGCAAAACTAATCTATGCAGACTTCTTGCGATAGTGAGAAGACTTCATCTAACAATAAAGAAGATTTCCCGAAAAGTTTTCTCTCATGAAGTCTTCTATGAAAAGTAGGGGTGTTCAATCCGGATATCGGTTCGGTTTCGGTTTGGTTTTTTTCGGTTTCGGTATTTCGGTTAGTAAAATATAACTACCATTCTAAATCCATATTTACTTCGGTTCGATTCGGTTTATATACCGTCGGTTTTTGGTTTATTCGGTTTTATACCAAAAAAAACATAATTATTTAGTTTGGGATCATATTATATGAATTTTAGAGTCATATTGTCAACATAGTCATTTATTAAAAATATATTACATGTTCAAATAAATAAACAAAAAAGTAAAAATGATTCTACCATCAAATAAAATAATCAAATCTATAACTAAAATCAAAGCTTGAAATTTTGAAAATAAAAATATGAAACAAAACATAAATATGAAAGAAAAGTTTTTCCACTCTTCCTTATTTAGTGTTCATTAAAGTCATGTTTTTTCAATTGAACACAAAACTCTGTTTGTTTACAGAAAAAAGTTGTGAAAATTTTCCATTAATTATTGTCCATCAAATTTATAATCTTCATATTAATTTAGTGAAGACTAAAATAAAGCAAAAAGATCAAAAAAAGACTTAGAAAATAAGATGTCTAAATTGCGATGTATTGTTATTTAATTATAGTTCAACTATTTTACAAATTAAGGTTCTTTATTACTATAAAATTATGGTAATAGTTATTAACACAAATTTAATTTATGTAACAAATAGATTTTCATGTATTGTTATAAAATAGATACATATTTACATGTTTCTACTTTTAATTGGTTTTGTTCGGTTTATTCGGTTTAATCGGTTATATACTAAACCATATCCAAATCCTACGGTTTTTATAAAATTATATCCATTCGGTTTATATGGTATATACCAAAACCAAGCCATATTGTCTAGTTCGGTTCGGTTCGATTCGGTACGGTTCGGTTTTACCATATTGAACAGCCCTAATGAAAAGTCAAATTTCTGACAAACTTCGGTTAATTTCAAAAATAACTTGTTTATCCGAGAAGACTCCTCTCATTTTTCTTGTTAACAAAGTAAAGTTAGAAGACTTCTAGATAAGTCTTCTAATTTTACTTTGTTAACAAAAAAAAAAACAAAAAAGTCATTGACCTATGTCAATTGCAAAAAAAACACACAAGTCAATTGCAAAAAAACACATAAAAAGTCAATTGCAAAACTAACCTATGCATTGACTTGAAGACTTCTCTAGAATTCGTATTAGCAAAACATATATAAAAAAAAATTCAAAAATCATTTTTAGATCCGGTGAAATTCAAGTTTAGCTTTTACAAGTACACATAACTTCTTAATGGAAGTTACTCACTCATTCTTGACCATGAATCATGAACTTAAGTAACTCTAATAAGCTTATAGTTTTGTAAAAATTCGTTAGGATTTTTGGATGAAATCAGAGATAAAGTGAAATGGAAATGGTTTATGTGTGTGAAAAATGAGGATATAAAGATGTATATGTTGATTTTAGGTGCTTTTAGAGCTTGAAATTGGTTGTTCATGGTGGTTGGTGCTTTGATGACAATGGCAATGTTATAAATAAATGAGAAAGATGGGGATGAATGAGTAAAACACTCAGTTTTGGAAGAAAAAAAAAGTAGTAGTATTTTTGTGAATAACTCAAGTTTCTAGGGTGGATATTGCAAAATAAAGTTTCAAATAAAAAAAGCATGGGTCATGTTTGTGTTTGACTTCAAATTTTGAGTCATATTTGGAAAAAAAAAACTAATAAAATCTAGATATTGCAGTAGAAAAATTTAGAGATTAATAAAATAATAGGAAGTAATTAAAGTTGTGGTCGAATAATCTAGATATTTTATAAGATGTATAAGAAGTTATAAACATCTCTTCAGCTCATCATTTGTAATATAAAGTTATAAAGTGTTTCTCATAAGTTCTCTTGTTTTTTTTTAAATGCTTTTAAGATTTCTCTTGATTTTTTTTTTATATTCTTATTCATACTTTAAAGGTCTTTTATTCCTTTGGAGTTTTTTGGGTATTATGGTTTTACACTAGTTCTAAGCACTATCCAAACTTTTTTAAATGATATCAGAGTCATTATAATCATGTATTATCAAGATCGGGGTTAAAAGAGAGCTCGAATAAGTTTTAAGCATGGAACCAATGGGTCGTGTTGTTGAATTGCAAATGTAAATATTAAACCAATCTAAGTACCAGTTATGGAAATCATGTATGGAGCCATAGTTGGTGAGTGAGGACTTATGGAATGGCGTTGGCGATAGTGGCACAACATCAAAAAGGGCAGATGATACAACCGCGGAAGCAACCAAGGAGTAAACACAGAAAAATGCTAAAGCGGAGTTTGCTTTGAAGAGTTCCATATCTGCAGGTGTATTGGAGTGTGTCACAAGGTGTAAACTTGCTATTTATATTTCGAAGCATTAGATCAACTTTTGAATAAGAATAATGAGGCTAGGCTACAACTAGCAGAGAATAAACTCGCAAAAGCGAAGCAAAGGGAGTCTTCAATTTCCATAGTTCTTCATCAAGATAAAGAACCTTTACTCTGAGATTAATACTCATGTTTAGGTGGAATATATTTTGGAAGCACGGTTAAAACAATGTATTATTCGGGAGTCTACGACGGATATATTCTTTAAGACTTAACTTCTCTTAGGCAAATAAAACATAGGATCAGTCGGCTATATAAATGTGTTCTACTTTCAAATGAAAAAGTTGGAGGCAAAGATAAAGAAGTGCATTTTTGTCAGTTACAACCAATAATGGAAAGACTGTAAGGGCATGGATCTGGAGACACATAAGTACATAGTGTCTTGTGAGGTTTATTTGAAAGAGGTTTATAATACTATGGGCTACCTCAAGTCTTGGTTTATGAAGATGGTGTGTGTTCCTCCAAGATTGATGAACATAATATTGATTTTCTAAGTCACATTGAAAGTCTTAAAACATAGACTCAAGGTGAAAGAGTGACACTGACCAAGACAAAAAAAGAGGAACATAATTGTGGTTCTATCACCAATCAACGACCAAAAAGGATGCTCACATGAAAAATGAAATTTGTGATTTGGTTCTGAAACCCAAGAATTTTCATCTCTTGTAAATGTGTGTATCGATTAAAGCGAAACGCTGATGGAAGCATTGATAGTACAAAGTAGGATTGGTTTCTCGAGGGTTATTTCAAAAGTATGAAGAAAACTATGATGAGATTTTCAGCCCAGTAACAAAGATTACAATTGTACGCTTACTCATATCTTTAGCTACAAGTTTTAGTTGGAGGTTATGGCAGTTATATGTGAAGAATGATTTTATAAATGGTGAGGTTGATAACAAAATGGAGAAATGATTTTGTCTTCAATCACGAGAGTATTTTAACCATATGCAAGCTTAAGAAGGACTTGTATATTTTAACTTTTAAAGCTTGGTATGGAAAGCTTGCTCCATTTCCGTAGTTTTGCGGTTATATGTTATCAAATGTGATCTAATCATATTCTTCAATAGAAGTAAAAGAGTTCACAAGGAGATAATAACTTATTATGTTAGTTTTTGAATTAATAAGTTAAACTAATAAATATTCATAAGGAAATTATGTTCGTATGTGCGGGCAAAACACCTAGTATACTTTTTTTTTTTGAATGAATGTTAAATTTTATTCATCAAAAAACCCTTATTACATCAAGTGTAGCCTCTATGTTTTATAAAACCATATTACCGTATACCCTTATAATCCTATATTTTGAGCAAAATCTTAGGTTCTAGTAAACCAATACTGCAACCCATCTTCCCATCCTTTTACTCCTCTTGATCTCAAAATACTCAGCTTGTTACGGATCCCTTTCTCCACTAACTTCATCACAGTTGCAATAAGTAGAGGCTTCACCTCATGCTTGATCTTGTTTCGCTCAATCCACACAGCATGAATTGTCGCCTGAAATGCATATCTTAGACAAAATCTCTTCTTCTTCTCCAAACTCTCATCCATTATAATAGCTAAGACCTCAGACCATACATTGGTTTGTGCACTGAGAAGAATACCACTAGTTTGACACTCCCATATCTGAGTAGAGTAGGGACATTCGAAAAATAGATGGTTTCAAGTCTCAGGTGCATTTTTGCAGAGCACACAAACCTCATCAGCACCCTGCCTCCACTTAGAGACTCTATCCATAGTAGACAATTTATCTCTTACTGCAAGCCAGGTCATGAACGCATATTTTGGGGTCGCCTGAGAGAACCAAACGGCTTTAGACCAACTGCAACTCTCCCCCAGGGTTCTCATTTGTGACCAGGTTTCATGAGTCGAGAATTCCTTTTTATAACCTGATCTCCTTTTCCATATATTACCATCTTCCACTCCATCTCTCAACTTCTCCTTAGCCAGCACTAACTGAGTTTCAACTTCATTCAGCAACTGTGATCGATGACTCCTCCTTCTTCTAACACACATAACCGCCTCCTCCAAAGTAGCCTCTCTCCTGATCCCCAAGCTCACAATACCACGCTCACCCAATAGAGAAACCAGAACACCATTACCCAACTCTCTCTTATGAAACCTCCTTGCTATATCTCTCGTTTTTAACATTTTTCGCCACATCCAAGATCCCATTTGTGTTTTCTCCTTAATCTCCCAAAAACACTTCTTTTTCAGCAGATTCACTTCAATCCATCTCCCCCATAGAGATTTACTCGAGAACAATCGCCAAATGAGTTTTAGTACATTTACTCTGTTTACAACTTTAAGATCTCTTATGCCCAAACCTCCTTCTTTATTTGTCTGACAGATAACCGACCAAGCCACTTTAGCTCCCGTAGCTTTCAACTCTGGTCCTGTCCATAGGAAAGCCTCACAAAGATGTTCTATCTCCTTAATACATTTGCTTGGTAGGAGATAAACCGTTGACCAGAAGTTTACTACACTCATAATCACAGCCTTTATCAGTTGTAGTCTTCCCCCAAACGAGAGAAATCTTGTGGTCCAAGTACTGATTCTACCTCTGATCTTCTCCACAAGAGGAAAGTAATCTTGCTTCCTCATCACTTTAGTCATCAAAGGTAGACCCAAGTAACGAACCGGGAGATCACCTTTTGCAAATGGGAAATTTGATAATATGTTGTTTGTCTCAGTCTCCGAAACCCCTGCTAGATATAATGTGGATTTGGCAATGCTTATCATAAGACCCGACCACTCAGCAAAGATATCAAACACTGCTAAAGCTCCCTGGATAGACTCCTTCGTCCCCTCCACAAATACCATCACCTAGTATACTATTATTTGTGAAGTTATTTTTTTTTGTAACAAAACTCTCACGTTAAAAATTAAACTAGTTAATATCGTTCTTACCCTTAATGAATAATTATATATATATTATTATTATATAATTGTGTATCCTAACTAATAAGTAATTGTGGAAGCCCCTTGGTCCAGTGAATTGAACTCTTTGATTCCTTTGAGACCTTGAAATTTTTGAGCTCATCAACAAAGCGTAACAGTTTCAGCTTTAAACCACAGAAACATTTAGTACAAAGATAAAAACTCGAAATACAATCCATTTTTGGCCATAGCCCATAAGAGAGACTTCAATCTCATATAAGTTTCTAGATTCCTCGTTCTCAAATGTCTTGCTTATATCAAACGGTGTAGGATGCTAAACTAATCTAGGCGAAAAGGGAAAGATGATAACAGATTCGAGAGTGATAGATGGATTACTTCTTTGTTCATCAACATCGGGCCATCATACTCCCACTACTACTCGATCCATGGTTAGCTCCACCACCTGATTTCTCCATCCCCACCAACAAATATATTTATAAATTAGTTCCGATTCTCAAGCAGAAATCACAGAGAGAAACCAATAATTAACCTTGAAGTCTAATGCCCAGCGTGCAATCAATCAAAGATACCACCTAAAACAACAGCACCGAATGATTCCGCCATAGTAATCTTCGAAGCTCCCACTCCTCGCAGGTCATCTTCCGCATGACCTCGCCTCCCTGACTTGTTCCACTTCTTCTCCGCCGTCTCTTCATTCCTCCGCCGCCACAACGGCATGTCAGGACTCTACCTCGCTTGTCTCCTTAACCTCACTGACCTCCCCGTCTCATTAACCTTGCTCTAAATCCGACATCCAACATCGGCGACCTAATCTCACAAAAGAACAAAATTCATCTTATTAAATTGGTATGATCGATTAAAGAAAAAAAAAATATGTATAATCTTTTTATCAAGCTAATTATGTTACGTGACTAGTACGTACCAATGACATATATTGTGTAATCTATCTAGTAAATAAAGGATTATTAAGAATAGAACTTGAGAATGACTACAGTTTAGCCATAATGGCAAACTTATAAATAAATTAGATTTTTTAACCGCGCTACGCGCGGATAATACATTATATGTATTTCTCAATCCTAAAAAATAATATTGTATTACATTATTTAAAGAATATAAAATAAGACTACATAACATAAATATGTTTTTAAAATTTTTTTTGTGGAAATCATTATGTTGTTTGATTGTTGTACTTGATTCACATATTTGCATAGATATTTGTGATAGATGAATAACTATATTTTTATTATCAGTAAATAAGATATATTTATTATATAATATAATAAAAATGAAATTATTTACTTTTTAAACAAATGTGTCTCATGTTGGGAACTCAGTTATAGACATATCATATTCGAAAGATACATTTTTACAGTTATCAATCTTCTTAACAGTCAAGAAACAAATATGAATATCAAAACAATATCTCATACGATCTCTTTGAGGAATAACTACTCTGAAAAAATTGAATTTAGGCATCAAAAAAGCCTGGAAATGGATGTGCAGATGTGTTATCTAAGTCAGTTTTACAAAGTATTATTCATAGTTCATATATCATTTATGTCCATCCTATTTTTTTGTCCATCCTTTCTTAAACATCTTGAAATAAATGATGCTAATTAATAATAAACTTTTGGCTGGCAAAAAAAATCAAATTTGTCTAATTATTGCTTCAATATTTTATTAATATTGTCTAAAAAACTTTCAAGTGATATCATAGTTTAATTTTTATTAGTTCTTTTTGTTAATTTTTAGAGTTTTTGGTATTTAAGATTTTCTTCCATATTAAGCTTCTATTTCTTTCACAGAATTGAGATATATATATATATATATATATATATATATATATGTCATAAAAATTACCATCAAATAAGTTTTACTTATTTATTATTTTGTTTTTAATGAAAATATACTTTTAAATAATTTAATTTAAAATAAAATTATATATTAATTTGTTGTATTCTAACAATTTGATTGATTTAATTAATTTGCTTTGGTGGATAACTTAAAATGTTTTCATATGAATCGGGGAAAGCAAGCTTATGTTGTTATATTATATTTATATAGAATCTATATATAATGCTAGTGTAATAAAGAAATAACATTATTTTTTTGTAACTTCAAAAAGATACATTATTACAATTTGAAATTAATCAAAATTGAAGAAAATGGTAATTAAATATTTGTAAATTTAATTATTTTTTTATCTTGTTTAGTTGGATTCTCATGAAAAGAAATCGATAGGTTAAGCAAATGTTTCAAAATTTGTTGTATTATTGTTTTGTCTATAAATTACAAAATTTATTGAATTGATATATTTAATTATTGCACCCTAACTATGTTTTGAGTTGTTTTGTCAAAATTGTACAAAAATATATGTTTTTTCATATTTGTCACGAAAATTTATATGTTAAACTTACTTTTACAAAATTATTAACTTTGTCACGAAAAAAAAATCTATGCTTTTTCATATTTGTCAATGTTCTCACACTTTCAAACAATATATTAGTTTGTGATTACATACTTAGTGATTCTTCTATATGTGTCCAAGAAAGTTTCAATGGCTTAGTGGTAACTCTCCTATATTTATGTCATACTAGCTCGGGTTCAATCCTTTCCTTCGCATTGTTTTTTTACTTTTTACGAAAAAATAAATGAGATGACGTGGTAACTTCGGGCTCTCTGATTGGTTGATTTTCTTATTATACGTAGACTCTCCATGGCTTATATTTGCCTTTTAGTATTGTACTAGATTTTTTATACTTGCGCTACGCGCGAATCTATTTTAATAATTTAATTTTTTTAAAATAAATTAAAATTATAATTATAATTAATTTATAAAATTTTATATCTATTAGTATATTTTAGATATTATTTTATGTTTTCCCTATTTATATTCTTTTAATTTTTAGAAAAAATACTTCTTAGCTATTTATTTGTATGTATCATCAAATTATAAATGATCGTTGTTAATGTCTTTATATTTCTTATAAAATATAAAATTATAGTATTATATATATTGTTCGATGCATATACAGTGCTATATACTACTATAAATACTTTATTATATATTTGATCTATTTTATTTGAATAAGATAAAAGGCTTACCTATCAGTATAATATTTAACTTTGTTTTGTTTTTTTAATTTTTTTATAATGAATGTGTGATTATATATGTGTATATATTGTGTGCACAAACGTTCTTGAAAAGATTTTATTTAATTATTTAAATATATATGAGATAGCAAAAAATAAATATTTTAAATTTAATCATCATTAATATTTTATGATATTTAAGTAATATTCAATAGTTTTTGTTAGGTAATTTTATATTGAAAACCAATATAATGAATTTTAATAAATACTAATTAATATTTTATTTATTAAGATAATAAAATAAATAATCTTACGTATTAGATTTATCTTATACTTGATCTAATTAACTATGTTGTAAAGCACTAAAGTTTATGTTACTGTATAATTGTTTACAATAGATTTGATATAAGAATAAAAATAAAATTTTGGTAAGATAGCTAAAATTTGTTTGATTTTTCATTTACATGAAAAATTGTACTATCTTTTCAAAGCTCTTATAACTTAATAACTAGATTTTGACCCGCGCTTAAAAGCGCGGGATTTTTTTATTGACAAACTTATTGTTTGTTAGTTCCTAATATGTTTAAAGCTATGCGTTCGGTTTTGATTCAGTTCTTTTTAGATTTTAGTTCGGTTTCAATTCGATTTTTGATTTTTGATTTTTGATTTTTTCATTCAAGAAATATAGAAATTGTTTAGTTATTCATGTCACAAAAATTTAAAATATTTTATTTAAGGTAAATCTTAAAATTTTTAGGAAATCTAGTTATATCACCTATTAAATTGATTAAATCATTGTTAAAGAAATATATAGTAATATTTTGTTAGTATAAATTTAAGATAAGATCAAAATATTAATAATCTAGTGAAAGGGTTTAACAACCTTTTATAAGTAGATTTTTCAAGATTGCTTCCCTTTTAATAGTATAGATTGTTTTTCTAGTTTTTATTGCCGGCTAATATTTAATAGATTTCATATATAACAAAGTCACTTTAATCTTAACATCTTTCCTTAACTGATAGAAATTTATAATACTTTGGTGATGATTGTTTACATGGTTTTGGGATTTTAGTTTTTGGTTTTTGGATTTTGATTTTTAGTTTTTAGATTTTGGTTTTTAGTTTTTGGTTTTTGATTTTGCTGTAGATTTTAGATTTTCTAAAAACTTGAATGGTAACATTAGATTTTAGTTTTTGTTTTTTACAGTAAAATAGATTATTAAAAATATTTATTTTGAAAACCATTAAAATACAAATGTTATCATTATCACTAAAAATAAACTAACTTATATTAAACTTTTATTTCAAATATATACTATAAAACAAAAACTAATAGATAAATTTTAAATACATTTAACTTTATATCTTGAGAAAAATATACAATTAGTTAAGCTTTAAAACAAACTATTAAATTTAAGTTGTATTTAAAAAATATGGTCAAACTTAATAGAATTTATGCAACTTAAATATTACAACATAAATAGTAATAACTGAATTTTCAAATTACATGTCTAAAGTGTTGATTAATAACTTGGACTATTTATTCATTTATTTTTTTCTATTAATTAGTTTCAGTTATGTCACTATCTATTAAATAAAACTGTAATAAAGCAAAAATAAAATTAAAAAGTCATCGTAGATCATCTTTACAAAACTGAAAAATGATAGATTTTGGTTTTTGTGTACAAATGAGTAGTTTTTCCAAAAACTAGTTTCCCTAAATTTTAGAGAATCCATTTTTTAAAAATCTTGATTGGTTAATAAACTAGTTTTTGAAAAACAAAAACCAAAAACTATTTTAGAATCTGCAACAATCAACCTCTTTATCATTTTTAGTTTGTTTATCAGCATATTAGAAAATATATAACTATCTTAATAAATGAATTATGTCTATTTCTCATGTTATTTTTGGTGTCATTCATGCTATAATGATAGTCCCTAAATTTTGTTGGAATTATAACTAAAATATTTTTGATACTCATTCATGTTCTTAGACTTTTAATTTTTGATATATATATATATATATATATCTTATAAATATTTTCCTTTAAATATCTTTATGTGATAGAACTCGTGTGAGATTATCTTTAATTTTATAGGTTATATATAAACAGAATAATGTTTTTTTTTGGAAAATTTCCAATTACTTTTATTAATTAAATTTATATTAATTTTCAACCATTTAGTATATATATTAAGTTATTTCCTTTTTAATGATCTATTTTTATTAGTTTTGATTTGATATGAAATTTTATTCTATACTAAATAAAAATTTCTTAAAAATTAATTTTTAAAATTAATAAATTAAAATAATATTTTGACATATTTTGATTGATAATTTAAAATCATACTTGATTTATTAAAAAAAAAATAATAGTCTAAACATATATTTTAAAGTAACAATAGATAGATCACGTTCTGATTATAATTAGCGAAAGTTTGTGGAGAGAAATACCAATTAATCAACTTATCTATCACTTCCCTCTGAAGATATTAATATATGAAATGTTGTCATAAGTCAATAGTAATTGTCATCAAGTATGAAATTCGATTTTAATATATATCTTAGTATTGTAGTTATTTAATTAGCCTTCATATTTGTTATTATACTATTTCATTTGTATTCATATTTGCTTTGGAAAATAAATAATTTTTTTCGTCCAAAGATGCAAATGATTTTTAATGACTTTTCTATTAGTTTTTAATTTGATATTAATTTTTAAATGTTTATAGTTTTTATTCTAAAGGTATGGTATTCTTTTTTAAAAATGTTTGTTAGTTTTATTTTTATATACTATTTTTGGAAAATAGTATATATAGCAAGTTGATTTATTTTAAATTAATTTTGTTTTGTTATTTTATTTTGTATATGCTATTTAAAAACAATTAGAAGATATCTCACAAGGCTTTTGTTCAAAAGCATTTATCTAATCTTCCTCTTTAATTGAATATAGTTATTGGATACCAATTTTTTCTAAAAATGAAACGAATTCTCCGCAACATGTCCTCTCCGGTTTTGATCTTCTTCTTCCCTACTCTCCTCTCTCCCTATCATGTAATCAGTCCTCAACTCAGCTGCTTTGATCCTGATCTTTGCACTGATGATGAGACTTAGCCAGTGATGTTTCTTAATAAGCTTCCCTAACAGTGGCAAAACTTCACGTACCTCTTTCTTCTCTTTTTCAGCTTCTGCTTTCATTATTCTTCTACTAAACGTTTATAGAACAGAAAGTAAGCAGCCGAGGTCTCATTTCTTCGCTGATCTGGTTGACGTGGGTATCATCAAAATCTTACCATCGATCACCTGCATGCTGCAAAGAAAAAAAAAAAGAGGTTAGAGATACATGGGACTTTGAGACATACAAATGTGTCTTCTGCTTCGGACACGCCTCAGTGAACAATGGAAGGTAGTATTCATGATCAGTCCTGCTCATGATATATTTATCTCTGGGCAAGTGTGGAATAACATAAGAATCTCTAAACCCACGTGGTCAGTACCAAATTCTCTCGCACAGGACAGCTCTTCCACGTCATTCTTTGACGTCCTGGTTATTCGTCCTCAACGGGAATCCCACTTTGGATAGATTACATTCTTGGGGTTATGACATCGGTAAAACTTGCATTCTATGTGGTCTCCATGAAGAGACAAGAAATTACTTGTTTTTCGACTGTCATTACTCTCTATATATTTGGAAAGATCTTATGGTGAAGCTAGGGATTTTCAATACCCCTCATTCGTGGCCAACTCGGCTGATCTCAAATTCTGGATCTACCACCTTGAAGGTGGCTATTTTTCAAGCTTAGCAAGGAGCAATCCATGTTATATGGGATGGGCGGAACAGCCGTTATCATGACGGGATTACAATGCTTCCTCACAAGACTTTTAATTCCTTGGTTTCTCTGCTAAGAAACAAGGCTACTGCTCTGGTAAATCTTAGACGTTGTACCGGGGCTCCAGCCCAGCAATTCTGGTCGGGAGATTAGAGCCCTAAGTAGACTTGGATTTATTTTGCTGCCTCTTTACTTTTCTTTGTTTTTGTACTAACTTGCTGCCTCTTTCATATTTTCTCTTATTAATGAAAGCCTTTTAACAATTTTATGTTAATCTTCCAAAGATTTAGTTTATATATCAAATTTATTCGATTTATTAATTTTTCTTTAATTATTTACTAAATTTAATAATTATTTCTATTTTTATTTTGAAAGAAACAAATTTTGGGTATTGATTTGACATTTTCTGCTTTGACATTTTTTGCTGCTTTAAAATAATATGTGGATATTTTCAATAATTTATAGCCTCAACTTATATATATTATATGTTATTTGTGAATATTTTCAATAGCATATAGCCTAAATTTTAAAAATCATGTATTATAAATATATATAGTTATAATTGTTTGTAAGTCTTGCATTTTAATTAATTATTTATATTTTATAATTATTTTTGGGAAATACCCTAGGATAGCACTAAAAAAGTTTTTATCACAAATATAGACTCTAATAATCAAAATGACCAAAATGTTTCATTAAAGAGGTAAATATACACTTATACCCCTAGGGTTAACTAATCCAAACCTTAGAGTTTAGAATTAAGGGGTGGAGATTTGGGTTTGAGGTTTAAAATTTTATAAAAGAGGAAATAAATATTAAAAATTTAAAAATAAATATTTTAAAAACAGTTTCAAAAAGTATTTTCGAATTACGAAAAGAAAATTTGAAAAAAGAAATAAAAAAGATTTTCGAAAAAAAAATTCAAAAAAAGTAATAAAAAGTTCGAATTTGAAAACATATAATCTAAAACTATAAAAAAAAATTTATTTTTTATTTTTATATATCTAGGGTATTAGTGTCCTTTTACCTATTAAATGAAACATTTTGGTCATTTTCCTCTTTGTGGTCTATTTTTGTAACTAAAACTTAAAAATAGTCTCTTTATGAGAATTGCCGATTATTTTATATTAAATTTTGAAATAATGATATAGATATTAAGTTAACATATTTATAATTTTTTACTTTGTTAGTTTACCTTGTTAGATAGTAATCTAAAATGCTGATTTGTCACAAAACGATTGGTGGTTTTAAATCCTATGTGGACGCCATTGAGGGCTTATAGCCTCAACTTTTATATAGTATAGATTGATTACAAAATAAATGTTACTCTCCAAAAATGATTCTCTATTAATAAAAAAAAGATATTATAGCGCTGATAACAGTCTTGTTATTTGAGTAATAGAATGGCCTTTCGACGTAAAAAAAAAACAGTCTTGCTATTTGTATAACAACGCTTGATTTTTTTTAGCGTTTGTCAATTTAAAAACGTTATGTTTGTTACGGCGGGAAAATAAAGAAATTTTGCTGCTTAATTTGTTACAATAAGGTACGTTCTCGTTCAATCGTTCTTCTTTGTTCTATCTCATTGAAAAAAAAATAACAATTATCTCTTGATTAGGGTTCTTATCATCACTCACTGTATCTCTCTGGCTCCAAATTCAATATCGAAACACTCGGTTGACTCAATGACAATCGCCGGCAGCCGCAACGAGTTGTCGAATCAAATGGAGGTGGGGTTAGATTCATTTCAGAGACAAGTCGCAGAAAAGTTATCGATCTAAATGCAGGAAAAGGATAATGAGAAGAGAAAAAGATAAGGATAGCACAAAACCAAGTTTTTGTTCCTAGCACTCAAGGATCAAAGTCACAAAAATAGGTTTCATTAAAGAGGTAAATACACATTTATATTCATTGGGTTAATTAATTCAAACTTTAGGGTTTAGAGTTAAGGGGTGGGGTTTTGGAATTACGGTTTAAAATTTTATAAAAAATAAATACTAAAATAAAAAATAAAAATTATAAAAACAGTTTCAAAAAGTATTTTTAAATTATAAAAGAAAATTTGAAAAAAAATAAAAAAAAATTTTTGAAAAAACAAAATTTTTAAAAAAAAATTATAAAAATTTCGAATCTGAAAACATATAATCTGAAACTATAAAAACAATTTCTTTTTTTTCTTTTTTTTTTATTTTATTTATTTTTATTTATTTTTGTGTGTTTATTTAATTTTAAACCAAGGATATTAGAGATATGAATGTCATTTTTGTGATTTTCTCGTTTAGTGCCATTTTTAAGAGAGTCATCACCTCTGGTGCCCCCAACAGCACAAAGCAGAATCTCCTATGCCTCTTTTTCATTAAGTGGGCGTGAAATGACGGGAATGCCCCTGAAAAGTGGAAAAAATAAAAAAATTAAAAAAATAAAATTCAATATTGGGGGGGATTTCGGTCGGTCTGGGTTTCGGTTTGGGTTTGGTGTGGGTTTCGGTCAGGGTTTTATTAATTCAGTTCAATTGAAACTGAATATCAATTTCAATTGGATATCTGGAAAAAAAAATTTAAAATTAAAAGAAAATAAAATCGAGCAGCTCGATGAGGAAAGCTCCTCTTGAGAAGAAAATAAACTCCCGCAGCTCTGGTTCACAGCTCCCTCCCTCACAGCAACTGAGTCTGTTATCGACGTCGATAGCTACTCTGGAGACACCGTCGGACGGCAACGTTTCCACCGGCTAGCATTCTTTAAGATAGGTGGTAATGCAGGTTAGTTATTCTCTCCTTAGCGAGCTGCAAGATAGAAATTTGATTTAGGGTTTGTAATTGAAAGTGTTGAAACAGCATTGATTCTGGGATGATTTGGTTGATTTATATATGAAATTGTTATGCATTGGGGTGCGTGAATTGTCTTAATTGTAAGTAGCTTCGCCCGGAGATCTCTCCGATCAATCAATCATACATACATTTTAGTTCTTGTTTAAGCATTAAGCATTACTTAGTATAACTAGGTATAACAAGTAGAACTGATAATTGTTGTATAGTAGGTAAAACCTGGTAAAACTGTTGACAAGTCGGTAGAACTAAGAACTACGGGTATAACTAAAACGTTTTTATTTTGTTCTTGCAGGATACAATGATGAAATATGTGAGCGTGTATTTCAAATTCAAAGGGGAGATCTCTTGTGTAACCTTGAAGACAACAGTGGAGGATATAAGTTTGGCAATGCTAGAAGAAAAATTGTATAAAAATCTTGCGTTGGATGAAAGTAACGTAAAACTGGCATTGAAGTGCATGCCGATGGTGTATGGATCTGAAGAACAGCAAATTATTCGTGATGATGATGATCTGTTTGGTTTCCTAACAACCGTTGATAAAGACAACCGTAGATCTCTTTTGTTAGTGGAGGAAACGAGTAGATCAGATCAGTTAGAGAAGGTGTCGAGAGTGGGCAGAAGTTCATTTGGTATGAACTACGAAGTGTTGCAGGGAGATGATGATGTTTATGATGAAATCGGACCGAAGGCCATAACTCTGTATGTAGAAAATGGTGAAGCAAATCAACAGAAGGATCCGATAGATGCAGAGAATGATTTTATGGATACGGACACTGCAGCAGAGACAGACACTGCAGCAGAGACAGACACCGCAGCAGAGACAGACACAGCAGCTGAAACGGACACCGCAGCTGAAACGGACACCGCAGCTGAAACGGACACAGCAGCAGCAGCTGAGACGGACACCGCAGCAGAGACGAACACCGCAGGTGAGACGGGTATGGCTGCAGATAAGTATATTGAGCAGCCACCTATAAAAAAAGGTAGTCCGGTTATAGAGGCTTGGGAAGACGGTTTGGGTCTGTATAAGCTTCAGGAGTTTCCAAGTAAGAAAGCACTTCAAGAGGTGGTCGATAGAGCTGCATTTGGTGAATGCTGTCGTTATGTTATCAAAAAGTCGGACCGGAGACGATTGGTGTTAAAATGTTGTGAAGCAACTTGTAAGTGGAGTTTACGAGCTGCAAAGATTTCAGAGACTGAAATTTTTTCAGTTAGGAGGTACACATGTGTGCATACATGCTCTCGGTCTAATCAAAGTAAAAGCAGCAACATCAAGAGGAAAGGCTCAGCAGAATTAGTGGCGACTTTTCTGAATGAGGAATATCCTGGAAAACTAAGTACTCCTGTTCCGAAAGATATCATGGATCTTATAAAGTTAAAACTTGGTGTAACAATATCCTACTCCACAGCCTTGAGAGGGAAAAATCTAGCTATTTCTGAGTTGCGTGGTGGTTCTGAAGAGAGCTACAAGATGCTATATAGCTACTTGTATATGTAAGAGCAGGTCAATCCGGGAACAAAAACAGGGGTGAAGTTGGATGAAGCAAATAAGTTCAAGTACCTCTTCGTAGCTCTGGGAGCTTGTATTGAAGGTTTTGCAGCCATGAGGAAGGTGATAGTTGTCGATGCCACATTTCTGAAGAATGGATATGGTGGTGTACTAGTATTTGCTAAAGCTCAAGATCCTAATCGTCACCATTATCCGCTTGCGTTTGGTGTACTCGACGGTGAGAATAATGCTAGTTGGACATGGTTTTCTCATTCACTTCATCTCCAGAAGCGGTTTCCTCATTCTCTTCATCTCCAGAAGCGGTT
This sequence comes from Brassica napus, assembly GCF_020379485.1. Classification (NCBI taxonomy): domain Eukaryota; kingdom Viridiplantae; phylum Streptophyta; class Magnoliopsida; order Brassicales; family Brassicaceae; genus Brassica; species Brassica napus. The sequence goes on from NC_063438.1 coordinate 17,714,131, forward strand.
TCCTCATTCTCTTCATCTCCAGGACCTTTGTTCAGTTTCGTCGGAGCAGCTTCTGCAACCACATTAAACGGCTCAGTCATCTCCGCCGTATTCTCAGACGATTCCTTTCTCGTCTTCTCCGTCGAGCCATCCGTCGTCTGAGTCATCTCCATCGAGACATCCGTCGTCTTTGCCGTCGATTCATCCGTCGTCTTTGCCGTCGATTCATCCGTCGTCTTTGCCGTCGATTCAACAATCTCCACCGCCCTCGTTTCACCCTCCTCCGTCGTCTTCTCCACATTTTCTCCGGAGCCCGTCTTTGCAAACTTCACTCTCGGACCCTCTTCCTCTGTTGGATTCTCCTTCATCTTACCCCGTCGCGTTTCGACCACCATCGCAATCGGAAGATATCACCGGATTCTATCTCCGATTCTCACCGAATCAAGCTCGATTTTGGAAACTAGGGGTCTTTTTCGTGAGGAAAGAATGAGGAACTCGAAATGAAAAAAAAAATCGAAATTGGGGTGGGGGATTTCGGTCAAATACATTGAGAGGGTTTGCTAAAACCGACAGCTTTGGTTTGGGAGAGTTTTCAGGGATTGGTTTGTTTGGTTACACGGTTAGACGATTCGGTTCAATTGATTTACCCATTCAAACGGGTCGGGTCGGGCGGATGGGTTATACCCTGGTATAACTTGTAAATACTTCAACTATTCCCAGGGTTTTATGTCATTTCGTTATTTTCCGAATTAAAAACAAATTATTTATTTTTCTGTTTATTAGGGTGTTTAATAGAGATTGGATTATCACATTTGGGGGCACCAGAGGTGATGACTCTTTTTAAGATATAAACTTCAAAAAGTGCGAGCCAACTTCTAGCGTGCCCCAAATGTAAAATGTCAAATCTCCTATGGGTTCCTAGAGTCTCCTATACCCCTATTTCATAATTCTTTTTTTTAATCAAAATCTAAACTCCCAAATCAAATTCTTCCCGGTTATCAAAACTAAACCCTAACTCCCCCCTATGGATTAGTGAACCCATGGGTAAATATTTAAATTCTATACTTTTCAAATTCAAAAAAAAATATTTTAAAATCGTTTTTAATCATATTTTGATGATTTTTTCGAAAATATAGAAAACAACGTTTTTGGATTTTTGAAATATTTTTATCAAATTGTATAAATCAAATAAAAAATATTAACGTTTTCATTTTAATTTTATGATTTTTCGTTTGACATATAAAATTAAAAGAACAAAAGGGTCCTTTTGAAATTGTGTTATGAGATATAGGGGCACGAGAGGATATGATTCAAAAAGTGCTATTGACAATTGCCCTAATGAGAATCCAAGCACGGCTGCTTCAAGCGCACAAGCCATGGAATTGGAGAAGCCGAAGGCAAAGCAGAACAAGGAAGGAATTAGTTACATCAACAGCCGCGAAGCCATGGACTCATCAGCTCGTCTCTAGCATCCTTCGCTCCTTACCCAGATTCTTCTTCAATTCCCCACTTTCCATCGGTTGGCAAAAGGGTTTTCGTCACCGGTCACTTTAAAGTAGAGAAATCTCCGTGAAGAATCAGTCCGACGAAGAAAGCTTCACCTTTTTCTTCATGATTATGTTGCAAAGTAGCCGAGTATGTCTGATTCTGTTTTTCGTTCTGATGGGGGTAGTGAAATTGAATTGTACATCAAGATTGGTCTGATGAGAATGATGTCAAGACGCTGTATTATAATGTATTGAAGGCAAGGCATCAGGAAAGGAAGTGTCTTCACAAAACAACGAGAAGGTACTTCTGAACTTTAAAAATTGAAATTTTTATTGAGCTCTATTCTCGTTTCTATCACATTTTGACAAGTTGGGATTAGTTTGTTTGAGTTACAGTGCAGTGTCTTATCTATAGTGGTAAAGGATGAATTTTTATTCGGTTTATCTTTTAGCGTAATGCACATTTTGTTTTTGCATATTCCAGGTCTTGTGAAATGGTTTGATGCCATCTGCAGCTGATGTTGCTGTGTATGCAGATTTGCATTCTTCAGTGGTAATGACTGTTATAATGTTCTTGTTATATGTCGTTTATGTGACATCTTTGTTTTGTTCCTGTTATCTTTTGCTGAAGGCGAAGACAGCAATGATGTTGAGAAGGAGATTTCTAGGCAAGCTTCCAAAACCAAGTCTGTTAAGGAAGTACGTTTCCCAATCTCACTCTGTTTCTTAGTTTTAGATTCTGCTAAGTAGTTAAAAGGTGTTGTGTTGAATTAGACTGAGGAGCATCATAACAAGGCGAGAGTCGTTGTCTTAGTTTAGATCAGTCCTTGTCAAATGTTCTGAATGACAAATGCTTTTTGTTTCTTATGGTCTTGTTTTCTTTGAGGTCTTGAAGGGTATTGTAAGAAATGGATAACATCAGTGGATTGCCTAATGAACTGTTGGTGAGGGTACTATCGTTAGTTCCAACATTCACTGTTTGTACTTATGGATTTTATCGACAAGAATCTGCCATTACATAGAGCTCCTGTCATAGAAAACTTGTGTCTTTCTTTATGGGAGTCAAGGGTGGGTTGAGATTGATGTATATCGCTATCTACGTAAGCTGGACGTTTCTTATTCTTCGGTTAAGAAAGAAAACATGGTTCCCAACAGCTTGTTTACTTGCAAAACGCTTGTGATCTTGAAACCTTGAACCAATACATGTCTTTTCATTTGTATAACATAATTCTACTTTCATATGTTTTTGTGATCAGATTGTTCTGAATATTGAGTGAGTGTTTCGGTTTGGTTGTGGACCGGTTCTAGATTGTCAGTACCTGATTTTTTTTCTATGATATAATATTTGGCAATTAAATATCTGAAATTACCGAAATGTATTCGAAAAGCCAAAAGTATAATTAAAATCCAAATTTAAAACATATTTATGAAAAACCAAAAGTATAATTAGTAACATACTTTACTCTCAAACTGTATACTTTAAAATTTACCATAATTATATAACCTAATCATACTCCAGAATTCTAATTTTAATTAACAAAAAAAATTATTTTTTTTCACAGTTATAACCGGATGTAAATTTAAAAATTTAATTTTATAAATATATTTTTTGTTTATTTGTATGTGGTAATTTGTAATTTTTTTTTAAATAACAACATCCTAAACCCTAAACCTTAAACCCTAAACATAAATTTTAAAAATTCAATCTTTTCATAATGTAACTTTAATCTTAAACTTAAACTCAAATTTAATCATTTAAAAATTATAATCTCAAATTTAAAACTTTGAACACTAAATATACACTCTAAATCTAATACCCTAAACCCCAAACCTAAACCCTACATATAAAGTCTTTAGTCTAATCTAATATTTTTAACATCAAGTCTTAAATTTAAAAGATCTTAAATTTATACTATCCAATACTTACAAAAGTTAATTTTCAAAATTTAAATTTTAACATTTTATTTTATATATCTAAACTATAAACCTACATATATATATACCTCAAATCATATATTATCATTACTTTACATCAAAAACATTAGACCATATCACATATTTCAAATGCTATATCACAGACATTAACATTTAAATAAAAATTGAATTTTAATGATGAAACCAAAATATAAAATCATATTTTTGTATTATCTAACATAGAAATTACTATACAAATCTACTATACAAATCTACTAAGAGATAAAACAACATAAAATAGAAATAAAAAAATCTGTCATTGACCACTAATATTAATCTACCCATATCACATTCTTTACCATTGGATTAGATTTAATCTAACAGACCAAATCTAACTATACTCTCTCTTTCTTTTTCTTTTTTCTCCGTGTCGACAGACTCTTTGATTATCTCTTTGCCTTTATTTTTTTTTCTTCTGAAAACTCATCTCTCCGTAGATTCTCTCTCAATCTTTAATATCCCTATCAACAAATTCAAAACATTTTTTTTTTATTAACCTGGGGGGTCTCCCAGGCCCATGGAGAAGCCCAGACTAATCCCCAAGGAGAGGTGCAGCCCACGGATAGATCCTCTCTCTGGGTATTCAAATTGGCCCTAAAGCATAGGCTCATATATGTGTTAGGTGACCAAGATAATTGTGACTTAGTTTCGCACAGCAGATGGATCGAACCTGAAACGTGTTGGCGTCTCAGTTCCGTCTTCTTCCTCAGTCATCTCCTTCAACTTTGTCTCAATCAAAACATATTCTTCAAGCCATGGCTGGAGGAAGACATGACAACAACGCTGGATCTGTCTCTCTCTACTAGTTCAAATCTAATTTTATTTATTTTGTTTTTTAGGGTCGATTCAACAAATGAGAAACTGAAGACACGATGGTACATCCGCTCGTCACCACCACCATCGCTTCTCAGATCCATCCGTCTTCGCCGGGGTCATATTCTCATAGAAAGTCCTTGTCTTTGGCTCGATGCCATTCAAAGGAGATATCTTGCCGGAATCGGAACGAGCCGGAGTCGAAGAGGGAGTCGAGTCGGAGCTGTGTTGGATTATGTATGCGGAGGAAGACGGTGAGATGATGACACGGGAAGGAGAATTGGTGAAGGAGTTCGTGATGGTGGATGATGGAAGAAGACATCAGATGGTGTAGCTGACAGCGTGTTTGAAGTGTCGATGGTGGAGAATCCGGTAAAGGTGGCTGCGGAAGTGGAGCTCTGCGGCAAAGGAGGCGGAGGCGCGAAGAGTTAGGGATTTTTTTATGTTTTTTTTTTGTTTATTTATTGCTTACAATTAAAACAAATTTGGTTTAACGTGTAAACTGAATTTATTTGTAAACTGATTATAATTAATAAATAAATTTTAAATTTTTATTTCTAAATTAGTTTTTGATTTTAGTCAATTATTTTTAATTAATTATTTTTTAATCAATTAATTTAATAAATTTTATCAATTAATTAATTTAATTTTTAATTATAGTATTATATTTATGTCATTTTAACAATTTTATAGAACCAATCGCTATCGATGTTTATTTAACTATAGCATCCAAAAGATCTGATATCAAAAGTGTCAAGACCTATGATAATGGGCGCTGTCTGAGCGTTTTAGGAAACTCTATTATATCAAACTCATAGCATTTAACGACGCTATTAATATCCACATTTCCTGTATTGATTTCTTCCTACTAAAGAGTTCTGGTAGTTCTTGTTATTTCTCGACTTCACCTTCTTAAGTAATACCAAGGGTTTGTCGTAAAAAATTAACATATATAATTGAAAATTTGACTCAGTGACAACGGAGAAAATGATTTTTTTTTTCTCCTCTTACTCATTTTTCTTTGCTCCTCTTCTCACCTTTCTGCTTAACGTCGATATGCATGTTCTCTGGTGGAGGTCTTGCCGTTGGGGTTCAAAATCTGCTCCAGGGGGAGATAGATCTGGCTTGCTGAGCTCTTCTTCTTCTAGAGCTTAGACGAGGCGTCGAGGGTTTTGTGGCAGAAGAAGTCAGCTTTATAGGACAAGGCTAAGGCGGATATAGTTTTCTCGTTGTAGATCTTTTCAGCGTTCTTAGCGGTGGAGGCACATGAGGTACATGACTGCCTCTCTCCTCTGGTTCATATTTGGTTGGTGTGCGAAGTCAGTTCTTCGGTGTGGAGTGGAGTGTGTAACTTTCTTTGTATCGAGGCTTGGTGTCCTGTCTTGGAAATAGGTCTAGATTAAGCTCAGGGGAGGCAGCAGATGTCTTGTTCTCTGTCGGCGCATGCTTAGGGTATTGGCAGTTGTGTGATTGTTGTTTCCTTGGGGGTTTAGCGTGTGCAGTTTAGGTACTGTTGTACTGAGTTATCGTTTATGGTAGCTTATGTTTCAATGTCGAGGCTGCTCTCTGTTTTCTTGTTCCTCTCATGTCCTTCCATGTTTGAGAATCAAGATTGCTCTAGCCATTTTGCGAGTGGTTTTAAGTTTCTTTTAGTCATGCTGCATTGGTTTTCACTTCACCTCTCCAGCGTGGCCAGCCCTGAGGCGTAAAGAAGACCGGTTTCAGGTTCTCTGGAACTTAGCAGAGAGCCTTAAATTGTGCTAGTTGGGTTCTGATTTCTGAAGATCTTGGTGTTTGATGTTGTCTCTACCGCATCCCATATTTGTTCTGAGGATGGATGGATGGATTTCGTTTGGTGGTTCCGAGATCATCCAGCATATTCAATCTTCACCTGCTGGTTCCCGAGGCCATATGTATCATCACAGCCTCTCTTCCATTCGGGGTTTGCGCTTAATGTCATGAAGAAAGTAAGCTTGAAGCAATCATTTAAGACTAGCTACTCCGGCAATGACTCCAAAAGAACCGGCATCCGAAGCAATAAGTTAAACTTCACTTTTTAAGTGGTTATCACGACAGAAAACATTTAATGATACTTTAACAATTTCAGAGCGCTCTAGCGAAACCGTATGATGGGCAAACGAAGCTAGTATTGTAATTTTTGAATTAGAAAATTTTATTCAAACCAACCTTGTAATTAACACTTGAATTTCTGTTTCTTTTTTGGTTGATTATATATATATATATATATATATACGATTTTTATTTTTTTTGGTGTAAGAAAATACGATGTCTTCAATGTTAGAACTTAGAATATTCCAAATTAAACCCAAGAAAAATACTTCGGGGCTCCAAGTTTATTATACGTCACTGAATAAATAATTAGTTAAGTCAAAACCTTAAATGGTTGGTAGCCTCATAATAAGAATTAAATGGTTAAGCAATTATGTATATCAAAAGCAGTTAAGATCCCATATGGATTGAAGCTGCTGCATTTCAAAATACTCATCTCTATCGCATTGACCAAAAATTCGTCCGTACAACTCTTCATAATCATCCACTTCCAAATCCTGCATCCACCCCCTCCTCGGCGAGTCCAATGGAAATTCATTAATCGCCTGAATCTGATCCGGAGACAATCCGACCCGAGAATGTCCCTGACCCGACCCGAGATCTGCTTCAGTAGACGACACGCCCGGTTTAAACAACAGTGCTGCCTCCTGAGCAGCAGCTTGAATGTGCTCGGAACTTGAGCTTTGCGGCTGAGGAAAACTGTCAGCAAGCTCCGGAAAGTTGACATGTGTCCCACGTCCTCGGAGGTGAATAGCCGCAACGTCGTAAGCAGCTGCGGCCATTTCGGCCGTCTCGTAGCTTCCGAGCCAAATACGGGTTTTCTTACCGGGTTCTCGGATTTCCGACACCCATTTTCCCCACTTCCTCTGGCGAACGCCTCTATAAGACACTTGGTCAACAGAGAATCGTTGTTCTAGTTGACCAACATTTTTGTTTTCCATGTAACTAATACAAACGTGTTTAATACCTATGAGAGGGGTGTGTGTGTGTGTTTTGAAATGTGCTTAATTAGATCGAGGACAGAGTTATAGAGTCCGTGTTTAAGTGGAATCGTATATATAGAGAGTAAAAGAAAAGACATGAAATGATGGGATGGAAGTTTTGTGGAAGACTTTGTTTGGTTTCAGGTGAAGTGAGCTTCCCACGTAGTTACCTGTGGAGTGGGACTATGCTGTCATGCATGCATGTGTCTAATTCTACAGAATCGATGGGTTTCTATAATTTAAAAAGCTGTTTTTTTAACATGAATAAACAAGTGCATTTTTCGAAAGCTGTTTTAAATAAATAAATAAGTGAATAAATAGGTGCATTTTCAGCTATAATCTCTGCTAAACATTATAGGATATTCAAAACAATTTATATTTTCATTGAAAAACAGTACTATTGCCATTTTTTACAACTTGAATATATCATCCCAAACCATTTAATATTTAACACAAACATTAAAATAAATTAGATATAAAACAATAAAAATATATTACAGGTAAAAATCATATTAACCATTTACACATATATATATATATATATATATATATATTTAACAGAATATATTAAAATATGTTTTTCAAACATTTTTCAAAAATTGTTTGGTTTCGGTGCGGATTGGGTTTGATATTGCTTTTCAGTTATAACAATTGAAAAACCGTTCAAGTATATAGGTCGATTAATAGATTATAGATCCTTTCTCCGCGTCGCGCGGATAATATATTTAAATTTATTACATTTATCATTTTTATTTGTATGTGAATTTTTCTATATTAAATTATATATAATTAATTTTAAATTTGATTTTTTTTTATTTTTAGTTTGAAGTAAATATTTATATTATTTGTAACACAATTAACTAATAAAATATGAAGAATCAAGTCCGAGATTTTAGAGTTATGTAAAAAATATATAATTATATATAGACCACAAATTATCTTAATTTAAAAGATCGGAATCTCATCTCGAATAAATTTACGAAAAGAAAAAGTACTCCAATAACCTACTTAAAATATAAAACCTCCTTTTCAAAAAAAAAACGTACTTAATAATATTTTTTTACGTGTATTAGTTAAAAATTGACAATTGAATATCGATCTAGAATATTATTTTAATATATCTGTTGTAAAATATTAATTGTAATAAACAAATTTTGAATTTTATAATATTACATGAATTAGAAGTCTTTAAAATCTAAAATCTATTTTATTAACATACTATATTTTTTATTCATTTATTATTTTGACGTTACAAAATATTGCTTTAGTTTTATTTGTATACTACTTTTTTAATAATTTAGTTTCTTTTTAAGTAATTTTAAAATTATCAAGAATATAATATATTTAAAATTATTTATCTAAATATATCCAAATATGATGTCTCATTTTTATGTGTGTTTGCGTTGAGCATATTAATTTGTAATTTGTATATTTAATAACACCTTATTGCATGTCGTTCTATGGTTTTAATAAATATGTTGTCATTTCATTTTTATTACTACTAACATGATTTTTTAGTGATCAGTGATAATGTATTTTTAACGTTATGTATTATATTTTATAGTATATTTTTTAAGTCTTCCTGCTGGCACTTTTTTTAGAATCATTTTTAATTAGATAATAGGTTTATAAATGTAAATAAAACTGTGTATGTTGTAAATTTAGACTTTTTAGTGTAGTTGAGCACTATCAATTGTGGAAATTATATTATGATTTTATTTTACTAAATCTTTCTTTTTTGTGTATTTTTTTGCTTTATTTTGTATTTTTACAATTTTATTGCATTATTCTTTAATTGCAGAGAATTGATATTTACAATTTTTGTTTCATATACCTTAAAAGTCTTCGGTTGATTTTTGTTTGTTTTCTTTCTCCAATTATAATGTACGGTTCGACCGTTTCTTCTTTTTTTTTTATCAAACTTCTAATATCATCAGATAGAAAAGCTTAAACTCTAAGAATGGAGTGAGTATTTATGCTAGAGAAAACTGAATTAACCACTAATATAGTGAGATATTATAATATTAAAAGGTATGGAAACTCTTCTATGTTGTCCTACGCTGGACATAATTAAGTTGTTGTCAATTGATTCTATATTTGTGATAACTGGAAATACATCTTTATGTCTTCTTTACATCATCTTTAATTGGTTTATGGTTCGACCATTTCTAATCTACTGAGAGTAACATAAAATTAGATGTTTATTATCTCCTCCCAATTAGGAATGCACGGAATGAGAGAAATTCAAGATGAGACCACTTTACAATTTTGTCATCATATCTATATAGAGTTAGTTTATAGATTACTCTATCTGTTTCAAAATGTAATCAATTTTAATTAAAATCTGTAATATTTAAAAGTTATTACTTTAGAAAACTGTCTTTTAATATATAAATTTAATCAATTACACAGTAACTTACATAATTTAATTGGCCACACAATATCCAATAAATATAAAATTACATTAAAATATAAAAACAATTTATATAGTGAAACAAAAAATACTTTTAAACTATTATATTATAAAACAAAGAGAATATTCAAATTATATTGAAACATTAGAATAGTAAAAATCAGAAAAGCTGAAATCTCAACGTCGATCATTTACGTTGACCATGTTATTGACTTTGAAGATAACGTGAATGATCAAGAACAAAAAGATGAATTTTAGCTTCAGTCTTTTTTTTAATCATTTTACCAAAAAGAAAAAAAAAGAACAGGAAGATGACTAATAAAAAAAAGATACAAACAGAATACCGTAAAAATGTGTTAATCACAATAGCAAACATTATAGTCTCAAAAATAATCAACTTTATATTAAATATTAGTCAAAAATAATAAAATATATAATATAATAAATTTTATTTTAAATATAATTTAATTTTTAAAAAATTTATCACTGCACATGGTGCAGGAAAACACCTAGTATTATTTGAATTTCAAAAACTATCTGATGCACTAACTTTTTGTGACAAATCAAATTTAAGAAACTGGGCAAGAGATTGAGAGGATGGATGTGGAGAGGTACAAAGAGTCTTTACTGGATGAGTTATAATGGAGCATTGAAGTGCCATTGTTGTAGTCGTAGGAATTACACTGGCGAAGTTGGATAGACGAACAGATTTGGAGTCGCTGGAGACGTCTGAGGCGAGTAGGCTAAAGAAAAGGAAGCTATAAGTTATATAATGGGCTAACTATTTTAATGGGTTTGGATGGTTCGAGACCCATTATCTAAACATTCGCGATGACGTGGCAGTTTGATTGGTGTAGAATATTTTGTCCTATGTGGCACTCTTAAAAAGCCTCAAAATTAGTAGCTTTTATATAGTAGGATTCAAAACAATTTATATTTTCATTGAAAAACAGCATTATTGCCATTTTTTACAACTTGAATATATCATCCCAAACCATTTAATATTTAACACAAACATTAAAATAAATTAGATATAAAACAATAAAAATATATTACAGGTAAAAATCATATTAACCATTTACATATATATATATATATATATATATATATATTTAACAGAATATATTAAAATATGTTTTTCAAACATTTTTCAAAAATTGTTTGGTTTTCGGTGCGGATTGGGTTTGATATTGGTTTTCAGTTATAACACTTGAAAAACCGTTCAAGTATATAGGTATGGTCTAATAGATTATGAGACTTTGATTTTCAGGTCGATTCCTAGTCAAGTTTTTAAGGTATGCATATTCTTGACTAATTATGTTAGATAACTATTAAGAAAATATAATATGTTACAAAGTTTAAGAATAAATATTAAAAATAATTTTTGAAATGCATATAGTACAAATGTATAGTTTTGCAACTTGACATATTTAATATAGTTACCAAAAGTTATATTAACTTAGATATGATTACAGAAAAACAAAAATATAAAAATTAAAAACAAAAAATATATACTTGCCATTTGAAAGTGCTCGCCATTTGAAAGTGCGCATGAGAATCTAGTATTCATATAATTTAGCATTATTTATTTATAGTTATATTTTCAAATATTTATATAATTTGAGATTTATTTTTTAAAAGAAAATCAATAGTTACATGTCTTTAATAAAAAAATTTATACATGAAAAAAAAAGAAAAAGAAAAATGCATACATGGTTTTCTCAACAAAAACATACATGATCTTCAAATAGCCGGAAACGACTTCGTAATACGATTATTGATTATTTTTTCTTAGTCAGTTTAGTAGATTGTGTTTTTTTGTGAACTTTTTAGACCAAATGCAAAGAAAGTTTATTAATGGGAAATTTGCCAATATGGAACTAAATCTCTAAAGTATTGTCCCTCTAGAACTAAATTCTCAAACCTTGTCCGTATAGAACTAATTCTTGTCCGTATAGAACTAATACCTAGTGAATTTACTGTTTTGTCCTTTTCTTTACAATATAGTTAATAAAATTTGAAAAAATTATTTGAATTAAAAAGTACATACTTAATTAAATAAAAATAGGGCAAATTTTCCCCAAAATATCAGTCACATTCTCTCCGACTCTCTTTCCCAATCGAGAGACGATTTCTTTCTCGCCGACGACACCTTCCGCCTCTGAGATTCTTGGTTCGTCGGAGAGCTTCAACGAGTAGTCACATCGCTTCTCCCTCCTCCTTCTTACGTATTTCCTCTGCTAGAGCCACCGGTTAGATTGTCGTTCTTATCTCCGCCGCCGCCGACGATCGAAGCTGTTCAAGCTCGGGAGTAGCTTCTCCTCCCCGATTAAGGACGATTAGTTTCACAGTTGTTTTCTTTTGCTCTTCCTTCATCTCGGTTCCGACAATTTGAAGGTTAGGCTTTGAAATCCCCTTTACGATTTTGGTTTTTTTTTGTTTGTTCTTTATGTTTATTTGCATGTACTACGAATTGTACTAGGAAGAGAGTTCATGGTTTAAAACACAAATCGAAACAAGTTTATGGTTTTCAGAGGCGGAATGTGGTTGAGTGGGGGTGTGAGTTTGGCTTGTTGTTGAGGTGATTTTGAGTTCTAGTTTGTTTGGTATCGGCTTTATTAAGGTTTAGAATTCCTAATAGACTTGAAAAGGCTAATGACTTTGACATGCTTTAGACATTAATTGTACATACTTGTTTGGGATCGAGTTTGTTATTTGAATTGAATTTGTCGATAGTGTGTAGACTTTTGTTATTCATTTGGTGTGTAGCTTTGACTCTGATTTATTTTAGAGGAAAACACATTTGCTAGTTGATTATATTTTGTTTCGATTTGTGTTTCTATGTAGTTTTGAATTGTCTAATAGACTAGTTAAATGTGAGATGTTATATTTGGTTCGCTGTTAACTTATGGAATTCATGTTTTTTAGGAATGGCTCACCAGTTTCCTAAACGCATTCTTCAAGAAGGAGCTGAGACGCAGATCGATATGATTAACAACACATGTAGAAGGACGCTTCTGAAGGCGGTAAAGGTGGCTCTGAAAGATGAGTATGAGGAAGTTTTGAAAGAGCCTGTCTTCGGGCCTCTTCTGGCGATCATAGAGAACAACCTCATCTACTCAGGGAACATTATTCACAGCTTCATGTGCAAGCAGCTCAGGGTTTCCAAGCTTCACGAGCTGTGGTTTCTTTTTGCGAAGAGGCCTCTTAGGTTTTCTATGCAAGAATTTTATGCTGTGACTGGATTGAAGTACAAAGAGGAACCCGACGTAGACTTCATTAACTGGAAGAATGATAAGGGGTCCTGGGCTAATGCGCTGAAGACCAATTCAAAGATCAACTTATATACAATAAGGGATGAGCTCCTTAAAGTGTGTAACGAGTGGTCGTATGTGGAGAGAGTGAGGTTAGTGTATCTGTCTATTATACAATCATTCCTCATGGCTAGGGATTGGAAAGTGTATATCCCTCATGAATACATCCGTTTGGTGATGGATTTTGAGAAATTGAGGATGTATCCTTGGGGTCTTCGCGCTTATGATGAGCTGATTGCATCAATACTTAGAGCAAGAGAAGATGTGCATACGAAGAACAGCTACGTGTTGGATGGATTCTCATATGCGTTTCAGATATGGATTATGGAGGCAATTCCAGACATTGGTTCTATGGTGGGTAAAAAGATAAAAAAAAAACGTGAAGAAAATGAGATGTAGGAATTGGAAAGGTAGTGGAAAAGTATCCTACCAAGATATCACCAGCCTAGAGTCCCACTTTGATAAGGTAACTTATCTTTCTTCTATTAATATTGAGTTCAATAAATGTTCAATGTAAGCTTATTGTTTCATTTGTTCTTGCAGGGAGAGGTGTTCACATTTATATCATCTACTGGTGATTTCGATGTGATTGAAAATACTGAGTTCCTTAGAGAAGATGAAAAGAAGGACGAAAGAGTTGGTCGTATTGTTGAATTGATCAACGCCAAACAAGGCTGAACGCATTTCGATTGGGAAGTTGAGTCTTTGCCTGCACATATGGACCTTTCTGATTCAGAACAAGATGAACCGGCTGATGTTGCAGAAGAACCGTCTGCTGTTGCAGAAGAACCGACTGTAGTTGCAGGGGAACCGGCTGTTACTGCGAAAAGAGGCAAGCGCAAGCTAATTGATCCTGGTGCCGAGTCTCGAAAAAAACAGCTGCTTTGTCAACGTGCGGCTGAACACAACAGTGGTGTCTCTAGTGAAATGAAGACCTTCATTGAAGGTTTGTTCACCGCTTCTTTCAACTCTTTTAAGGAAGTGGTGCAGAAGGACATCCATGAGCGTTTTGACAACGTTGCCAATGAGGTGGCTCAACTCAAGGAACAAGTCTCTCAGATTAAGGGTCTATCGGAAACAATGGGAAAATGCAACACATCTGAGATTTTGTCTCCTTCAGCAACACTTGGGAAAGACCAAGGACCATCATCTCATAGTACGGGTCCTCCCGTAGCAAAGGGAAAAGGCAAGGCATCTGCGAATGTGGATCTTCCTCCGGTTCGTCGTAGCCCTCAGCCAGTAAGAGAGGTAACCAAAAAATGAAGCTCTGTAATATCCTTCTCTATGTATTTTGCTATGTCGACTCTTTTGTAATACGTATGAGGAATTATCTTTTGATGTAATGTCCTTGTATTGTGATATGCTATATATCGGCGTGTATGAACTAATGATGATGACTTGTGGGATTGACTATTTTGTAATGTACTTTTCTATATTTTGCTATGGACTGTCTTTTTACTATTAATGTTATGCTTGTTTTTATTAACAGGATGTTCAAACTGATGAAAATGAAATGATGGATTTTTTGAAGAATTTGACCAAATCAGCGAGATGTGTAGATAAGGGGACCCAAGAATCTTTACAAGAGGCCATGGGAAACCATTCTCAAGCATCTCATGTTAAAGGTTTTGATCCTTCACAACATCTGGATGGTGATGAACCAGCTGACTTTGCCACTCCACTGTCTTCATTTAAGCCTGCGGATTGGAGACCACATACTCTGAAAGACGTGGACTCACATGAGGACCGGATACATGATCCCGATTACTCACTAGTGTTTGTCCCTGAGGCATTATGGGGCAAACTTGTTGACTGGACCAAAACTTACAAGTAAGTTGAAATTTTAAATTTTTTAACAATTCTACCATTTTGATACTGAATTTTGTAATGCAGAGAACTAAAAATTGGACCATCTATACTCACAAATGAGTTAGTATCTCGTGTCGTGGGACCTTCACAGTGGCTCCTGAATAAGGTCAGTTATTACCTTGTTCCTTTTTATTTTGTGTACACAAACTTACAGTCTTTTATCAAATTATGCAGGAAATTGATGGTATGATGTGGTTATTCACTGAGAGGACTTCCTTGCGGCGATGGTTTCCAAATAAAGTAGCCTTCATGACATGCTTGTTCAGTAATCAAATTACGAACTCTTACAACGAGTATAAGAAGGACAAGAAGAAATTCAAAGTGGGTGGACTGCTACAACAGTACGGCATTGGCGAACTTCCAGCACACGGACGAACAAGACTAATGTGGGATCTTGATGTTAACCGCATGTATGTGCCCCTAAATGTTGGTAAGCACTGGATCTCTATGTGCGTCAACTTTGTTACTCGGTCGATAGAGGTCTTTGACTGTGAGGGACTGAGACACCCCGGTGCAGTGGAGCCATTTGCAGTTTTCATCCCTAGAATTGTCAAAGCCATTCAGTCTTCTAAGAGTCGACAGTATCAAGTCAAGCAGTATACCGTCTCCTACTTCTCAATGCCCTTCTTATTGAACAAAAGTAGCAGTGACTGTGGAGTATATGCCTTGAAGCACATTGAATGCCATCTTCTAGGCTTGGACTTTTCCCTGGTGAATGACAACAACATTCGTGAAGCGCGGCAGAAGATTGCTTATGACCTATGGGAAGCTGCTATTGATCCTGTCCTTATTGAAAGGATGGCAAATTCCGTGATGAGCTTGCGGGTACACGTTAGCAATAGCTTTAGCAATCGAGGAATTCCTATAAGACACAAAAGCTAAACTATGCTCGTCAGCAATGACCGCATTAAGCTGTCTCATAAACCAGTTCCACGCAAGGTCATTCTCTGAGTCGACAACTCCAAATGCAATAGGATATAAATTCGAGTTTCCATCTAATGCAGTAGCAACCAGTAATACCCCTTTGTATTTGCTCTTCAAGAACGTCCCATCCACAATAATAACTTTCTGAATTGCAACATAGAAACCGCGAAGACTCTGACCAAAGGAGATGAAGAGGAATCTGAATCGCCCTTCAGAATCCCTTTCATAAGACGTGTGTGACCCTGGATTAGCTTCCCTCATCATGTGCAAGTATTTGAGAATTTTTTCATAGCCTTCCTTTGGAAGGCCTTTCACTTTGTTGATTGCATACTCACGTGCATCCCATGCCAAAGAATATGATATCTCAAGTCCATGTTCTGAACGCATATACTGGACTATATCTTTAGATCTCGGCCCTTCTTTAACAGTTTCATACATAAGCATAACCAGAGTACCAATTGTTTTTGCTGAAGCTGTCCGAACAGAACCCTTCCTTTTGGATGCAGCACATGAATGATGAGGTACATACTTTTTGATGATAAAATAAGATGAACCAGGTAACCCCTCTGCACGAACACGCCAGCTGCAATCATCATCTGCGCAACGAATGTACCACACTTTTTTATCCGACTTGACAAGCTTATAGACGAAATTATGTTTCATTGCACATATTTCGAATGCTGCCTTCAAAAGCGTTTTCGAAATAAAATGTTGACCCTCCTTCACAAAATCCACCAAAGAAAATCGCACATCATTTCCATTGGTCTTCTCTTTGTCACACCATTCAACCTCTTCTTGCGAATCCAACGATGAAGAAGACCACAATTTAGGAAAAATAACAATTAAAAAAGAAAAAAAAATATTTAAAAGATTTAGAGAATATTTCATAACCGTTTTTACCAAGATTTCTGGATTTTGTTTACTAACCGTTATAGAACTTGCATTCCACCAATTTAGAAAATAGAATAATAAATAGGATGTTATATACTATTATAGTAGATATAAAGACATGTTGTAGATTGTATTTTCTTGCGTGGTTTATAATAAGAAAAGATTTAGATTATATTTTCTAGCGCGGTTGATGAGATGACATTGTTTAATGTTTTAAATCTACCAAAAATATAGAGCATAGAGGAAATCGTGAACTTCATATTCTGCCTTAGTAGTTGTATACGTTTTCGTTATAATGTGCAGCCTACATGCCTTAGAATATTGTGTTTCTTTCAGATTACATATTCTAAACCGCCGTAGATGGCAGATATGGTTAACTAGCACATTTAGCCAATTTTTCAAATTATTATGTAAACATCTTTTGATGTCAAAAATATTTTTCTCACATGCACATGCTTATCTACATGAAGTTAACTACTTTTCATATTTTTTTCCTTTGTAAAAAAAATCTTATGAATTTTTATATACAAAAAGGATAGTCACTGTCCAAATGTGTCAAAAGTTAATTTAGTTCTAAGGAGATAATACTTTAGAGATTTAGTTCTATATTGGCAAATTTCTCTTTATTAATTGGTTCGTACATCTTTCTTTTTTTTGAAAAAAACTTACTAATACTTCTTTCTTACATTTTAAAATACTTATAAGTTAAAACATTGATTTTAAATTAAGGTTTCGATTGGCAATGTTGTACAGCCAATTATGTTAATGCCACCGATTTTTAAAAACAATATAAAACATTTTTTTCTTTTATATCTCCCCGCTGCTGTTTATACGGACAACATCGCTGCAATTTTTTTATATTTAGAATTGTGAGCACATCCTTTATATATTAAAAAATAAACACGGTAATAAATGCGTTCACATTATAATAGACACAAGATAGTTTAATAGCGATTTGAGAATTAGTATGTTGATGTATCACGTGTAGAAAGCTTCTTAGATAAACTCTATATAAATGTGTCAACACTATATATATTATGTTTTTTCAATATAAAACTCACATGTAGGATTCAAATAAAATTTACGTTATCCGGAATTTTTGGTTCGAATCAAAATGGATAACGAATCAAAAACCAATTATATATATAATATTATTTTTATTGTTTACGGATTGAGCTGGGCAAAGTATTCATAAATTTTGATTCAATTCGTTATCTGTTTTGATTCGAACCGAAAAATCTGGATATTCGTAACTCTACGAAGAAAAAAAATAAAATGCAATATTTGTAAAAAAAAAGAAGTAAATCACAAATACTAATATTATAGGAACGAATATCCAATTGAATCCGCTATATACATATAAATACATATATTTGAAGAATTATTTATATAAGTTATATATTATAGTTTATATAAGTTTTACAACATTTGAATTTATTATATTAGGTATTAGAATTTAAAAGGTTAAATAATGTTTTATTTCTGTAGTAAAATATTATTATTTTTAGATTTCTTCATTTATTTTAAAAAAAAATTATTTTGCTTACAGATCAAATCGGATATCCTTTAAAATTCTAAAATTTTTCGGATATCCGAGACACTAAATATCCATGTGGCTAAGGATCAAATCGACACAAATGCCTCCAAATACCCAGAAATTCGATCCTTGCCCACCCCTATTTATGGATAAAATTTGATTTTCTTAATATAAAATTTATTTTACTAATGTCTAGGTCTATTTTATTTTTAATTCATTTTGTTTAAAGAATTTTATATGTCATGTGTTATTTTGAACAAAAATATCATTTAATATTAATTAACCGAATTTTTATATATTTATCAACCACCTTTATATACTTTTACATACACATACATCTGGACTTTGACGTAAACACCTTATAACTAAATATTCACCACAACTGAAGTATCTAGTTTTCTTGGAAGTTGAAATATTATTTTTCTGAATTCTTCTGTCACTATCGACCAAATTGTAATGAAATGATTTGTCTTAATAATTTTATTTTCTTTTTCTTTAACTATTATCCGTTTAGAAGCTACAATAAGAAACCATTGGTTCGACATCAAAAATATCTAAAGTTCAGAACATGAAAGCAAACAAATAATAGTAACTTTTTGTTATCACCGGAAAAACCAAAAACATAAAACATTTCAACTGAACAAACCAAAATAAATATTGATTTAGAATGATTGTTATATTTTAGGAGATTCAATCTAACTAAAAACCAAACCGATATCCAACTTAACCAGATTTGCTGTCTCCTTATTAAAAAAATAATGAATTTAATAATCACATTCCACGTAAGACGCAGATTATTACCTAGTATTTATTATTTCTAAATATATGATTTTCTTAAGTTCAGTACTAATCAAGTAATCATACAGAATATTAAATGGTTTTGATAAGAAAAAATAGGTACTTATTATTTAGATAGTCTTAAAATTTTGAGTTTCTATAAATCTGTTGTCCAATAATTCTTTTTTAGTATTTTGATATCACCAAGTAAATGGTTTTCGTAAATGTAATCATTTACTATTTGAAATGCTGATTACAGTAATTGTTCTCTACTTTTCTATGTGTTGGTTTGAACTTTCAAGCACGCGTTGGTTTAATTCGTAGTCTCTCGAATCTTTGATTATCCCATAAAACAGCATAACACGATTTTTGAACGTATGTCCAAGAGTCAAGATGTAGAAAAAAAGGAGCACGAGACCTGACAGAAGTGTGATGATGACATTTACTCTAAAAGAATATGAAATCTGTATCTACCCATAGACTATCAAGTTGACCAAATTAGTGTAGAGTTCGTTACGAAGGTGCGGAGAAAGAGAAATCTATCAATGTTAACCAAAACACGATTTAATAGATGTAAACTACTGAAGCCAGACTGTCATCCAAAATGTTTGACAAAAAAAAGAAAAAGAAAAAAAAAGACTGTCATCCAAATAATTTATTGGATTATAGTAAAGCCTCGCGTGTCGAATTTTCCACTAAAAGAAAATAAATGGTTACGTGAGGTCACTACCACCGCCACTAACCACCACACACGCAATCCGTACGGACCTGGATAATCCGGTGGTCAAAAAGGTCTCCATGTCAATCTCACCGTCCATATTCTCGAGGGACCCTACATATGAATGAATATAACAAAAAATAACTTTTCAGTCTATTCCTTTTTTCCAAAGATAAATCAGTCTATTCAGGGTACGTTCATATCAGCACTAATGCACCAGATTTTCTCAGAACTCTACAGTTAATCGTGCTTGTACGAGAGTAATACTAGGATGGGTGACCTCCAGGAAAATCCTCGTGTTGCACCCCCAAAAAATGGTGTTTCAAAAAAAAAAAAAAACCAGCCTATTCATTTGAACTCTCATATAGGTCTATTTGTTCAATAATTTACTATATTATGACCGGCTCTTGAAATGACGAGTATATTTTTTGTTTTAATTTTTTTTTGAAAATTTTAATTTTTATATTTGTGTTTTTCTTGTACTCATATTTGTGTTTAATATTAATTTAATATAATTTTTGGTAACTATATTAAATATATCAAATTGCATAACTATACATTTATGTCATATGCATTTCAGAAATTATTTTTAAATTTTATTCATAAAGGTTGCAACATATTATATTTTCTTAGTACCTAACATAATTAGTCAGGAATATTTGTACCTAAAAAAATCGTTTCAGAATCGACTCGAAAATCACAATCTCATACTTTATTAGACCTTACTTATATATTTGAATGGTTCTTAAAGTGTTATATCCGAAAACTAATATCAAACTCGATCCGAACCAAAAACCGAACAATTTTTTTGAAAAATATTTTTAAAAATCTAATTTTTAAATATTCTGATATATATATATATATGTAAGTAGGTTAATATGGTATTCACTAACTTTAAGTAAAATCACATTTAATAAATATTTTTTAATCGAATAACCTATTTAAAATCCATTAAACTAAATGAGTTTTTATGAATATTTATTTCTATTAAAAGTCCACTTAAACCTGGTTAAACCCAATTTTTAACATCATGTGCTTTGTTGATTGATAAACTTAATGTCTATGTAAGATATTTATAATTTGAATAAACTAATGTCTAGTTGAATAAATTAATCTAGATTATGACCCGCCCTTTCAAAAGGCGGGTATATTTTTTGTTTTAACTATTTTTGATAAATTTAATTTTTATATTTTTTGTTTTTAATAATATTTGTGTTCTATATTAATTTAATTAATTATTTAAACTTTATTCCTAAAGTCTGCAACATATTATATTTTCTTAATAGTTACCTAACATAATTTATGAAGAATATTCCTACCCAAAAAACCAACTTGGAATCGACCAAGAAATCAAATTCTCATACTCTATTAGACCTGGCCTATATACTCGAGCGGTTCTTAAGATGTTATATCCGAAAACCAATATCAAATCCAACCCGCACCGAAAACCGAACAAATTTTTGAAAAATGTTCTGTTAAATACATATAGATATATAAATGAGTTAATATGGTCTTCACTAACTTTAAATAAAATCACATTTAACCATGAGTCTTTATGATTTCAAATGAGCTTTGATATTTATAAAATTGCGACAAACATGAAAAAGTATGATTACTTAAATTAAGTTGTAACCATTATATTTATGAGAGTGATCATTGTTGTATGTAGTCTAACAATACTGTGGTATGAGTTTAGCTCGAAAGAATTTTGCAAATCTCTACAATAATAATTTATTTTTGTAGAAATCAAAAGATCGAATTCACAAACTCACTTTCGTATTGCTTTAGAAAAATAACTAAAAAACTAAAGCTTAATCACCTCACACAATTCGTTGGTGATACAACAACATATATAGGACTAGATAATCCTAATCCTATTAGTAATCATTCTTTCAGTATTTCCTAATCTCTATTGATAAACATAACAGTTAGATTTAGGATAGCTTGTGGTTCAAGCTAGCTCCCAAGCTTAAACCAACAGTCTCCCCCTTAAGCTTGAATTCATCTTCGCATACTACTTGCATTCCAATAAAACTCCTCATATCAGCAAAACGAACTCGGCTAAGGGACTTAGTAAGTATATCAGCTCGTTGCTTATTTACTGGGACGTGTTCCACCTCAACTTGATCGTTTTCAACGCACTCTCGTATGAAGTGAAACCTCCCGTGAATGTGTTTGCTTCGACCATGAAAAACGGGGTTCTTAGTGAGTGCAATCACAGACTTATTATCAACCCGTATAACCACCCTTTTGCAACCATCACCCACGACTTCACTTAACAGTTCCTGGAGCCATATGGCTTGCTTCGCAGCTTCCGTGGCGGCCATAAATTCTGCCTCACGGGATGATAACGCCACAATCTCTTGCTTTTGAGAACACCAGGTTACGGGACTGTCTCCAAGATAAAAGATATGTCCGGTTGTACTCTTGCCATCATCATCGTCGACATTGTGAGAACTATCACTGAATCCCACCAATGCTTGCCTTGACGATCGTGTAAACCTCAAACCAAGATTAGTAGTACCTCGCAATTACCTCAGTACTTGTTTCAAAACCGCACCGTGAGACTCCTTAGGTTGTTGCATATATCTACTAAGCATACTGACACTGAAAGAAAGATCAGGCCGTGTGTGTAATAAATAGCGAAGGCACCCAATGCTTCTTCTATACTCCCTCTCGTCGATGTCTCTTTTTTGTGACGACTTAGATAGCTTGACGTTCATGTCCATATGTATATGAGTAAGATTGCAATTGTTCATACCATCTTCTTCGAGGATCTTCTTAGCATATCGATCTTGTGATAGCACAATTCCTTCATCAGTTTGACGGACCTCAATACCTAGATAGTAAGTTAGTCTACCAAGGTCGCTCATCTCAAATCTTCGGGCCATCTCCTTCTTAAACGTAATGATAGACTTCAATGACGAACCTGTCACAAGTAAGTCATCAACATATACGCAAACAACAAGCAAATCCTCCTTCTTCTCCTTTCTATAGAGTGACGGTTCTTTCGAACAACGGGTGAAGCCTAGCTCTTTCAAGATCGTATTGAGTTTGATGTTCCATGTCCTAGGCGCCTGTCTCAAGCCGTAGAGAGCCTTATGTAGTTTATAAAATTATTTGATCGCTTGATAAAATCGTTATCTACTCAGAAACAAACGGTTCTTAATTATATTTTTATTAATACAAATTCATTTATTAGAGTTAAGTGTCACCGAGTATCCGAAACTACCAAGTTCTAGAAGTAGTTGGGTTTGACTGAACTATCTCTTATATATTAAAAGAGAAGCGTTGGCTTTAATGCTTTCACATTACATTGGCCACGTGTCAGCTTCACAGTCATTTGAAATTAATTACGCTGACGTGTCGGCTTGCTAAAGCTTCTCACGAGGATTCGATTTTGTTATTAATTTCCTAATCTGGTTAAAATAAACACAAGCACGTTGTATTTATTTTCTTCTTACCGATGAATGTGAATTGAAGATAATTACGATGTGAACTGAAGATACTTGCGTCAATAGAAGCTAAATGCTTACAAGCAAATATAATCATAACTATATAGTTGGAATCATGATCTACTTCAAGAAAAAAAGAGACGTTTATGGTTAAAAACAGAGCAGAGATGGAAAACAGAGGAGAAAACTTTGTTTCATCTACGGTCTATAAGGAAGAGGCAAACTATGGCTGTGAAGAAGCAAACTACCTTGACAAGAGAGTTTTCTACAACCTCAAGAAAGCATTTCAAGTGTTAACCTCATGCGAGAGGCACAAATTATATGAAACGTTCAAGATTCTTGATAGCTGCATGGAGGCTATTGCCATGCATGCATGTAGGGAGGAGTTAGTATCAGGTTTATCAGAGGAGCTCAAGGGGAGAGACTGTCTCGAGTGGTGGATCGAACAACTCTCTGCTCTTGGTATTAATAACTACACAAGAGTTGGTCCGTGACGGTGAGAACAGGTGTCCGGTCCGAGAGTCATTGCTTCTCTGATGCATTACTCTCAAGAATCATTAAAGGGTTGTTGATAGAATTGTCAAGAGAAGAGGGAGATCGTTGAAGCCATTGTAACTCTTTTGCCGAGTGGCCAGAGAGGATCAATCATCCCTCTCAGTTTCCTCCTTGGAATGTTAAGATCAGAATTACATTAGACATAGAGATCTGCCTGAGCTAGAACGTAGAATAGGTCAGCAGTTAGAGAGCGTGAGACTTGATGATCTGCTTATACCTTCTGTAGGAAGGGAAGAGTCCGTCCATGTACGATGGGAATATTGTCTATAGGATGCTCACATGATTTCTTGAGAGGGTTGATGAAGAAGATGAGGAGAGTGGTTATGATAAATACTCCACTGGTCATCACCATGGTTCGTTGCTGAAAGTGGGAAGAATCATGGATGCGTACTTGGCTGAGATCGCATGGGATCCATACCTGACTCTACAGAAGTTTAGAGCCATTATAGAGAGGTTACCTGATTATGCACGTATGTAACCCTTTAAAATATATACACATGTTTAATTATTCATTATTCCAATCCAAATTTTATATGTTTTGTTTAAAATGATGGCTTGAGGTTATTTTGTTACGAGTGTATGTATTTGATCTGCATGAACCTTTGCAAATAAGCATTGAGCAATAGATGGCTCCTAAACTTTCACATACCTGATTTTGGCAAACACATGCTCTTTCAAGTTTGCAAATAATATTTAGTTTTATAGTTTTGTATAAACCCATGTGAGCTATATGGACCTCCATGTCAAAGCTTTATGGACCACTCATTAAAAATTATAAAGATATGAGTTCACTATGATAATCCATGTCAGAAATCTGTTTGGAAAGACATTTAAAATTAAATAGCCTTTAAATATTTTTACTTAGTTTGACATCTATACTCAACTCCACGTACAGTTTTTATGTAGCTAGAAACACTTAAATCATTGTTCCCATTTTAGTTCTTTAGTATTTATGACGGTGCATATTGAAAAAAAACGTGTCCTACCTTTCCTACATTAGTTGGAGAAGTTTGTCTGAAATCAGTCTTTCCATATATCTATATACAATATATTCTTATTGCGTATATTATGTTTTTAAAATTTATTATTTTGTTATCATAAGACCCGTATCAAGACCATATATTGTATTTTTATTATATATGCACGCGGTCTAAATGTATAAGTTATATGATGCTTGGAGAAGTGTCTACACTTTTAATATAGTAAAAGATTTGTGGCAAACCTTACATATACGACCATCCTAAATTGGCAAAACTTAAATACGACTCATAAATATCATTTACTATGATGTACCTATATAATACCATACAATACAGAGTCAAAGATTTTGCATCTTGTTGGCCTACTCTAACCAAACTGACATGTCTTCCGCCCACGGGAGTTGGCTCGGGACCGCTAGCACCGTGGATCCTATGGTCCATCTGGTTAGCAAGAAATAACCTCCTTTTCAATAACAAAGCAATTTCACCAGAGGAAACCATGACCAAAGCCCTCTCGGCAGCAAGGGAATGGCTAGCGGCGCAAACAACGGCGGCCCCTGCTTTGCGAGTACCAGCGAAACCTCCGCAATTTCACCCACTGGATTGCATTGTTATACATTCAGATGCGGCTTGGCACTCAGAACGGTTTCTTGCAGGGCTTGGATGGATCATCGACACTGGAATCAACAGCCGCTCGTACATGGCGCATTGCTTCTTCGTCAACTCAACACTGGTGGCAGAAGCACTAGCACTAAGGGAAGCACTGGCAACATGCATCGATACGGGACTCCGCCGAGTGCATTTCAAGTCTGATTCGCTACAACTTATCAATGCGATAAACTCTAGCTCCTCATTCCCTGAGGTGTATGGTGTGGTTGCTGATATCCTCAGTCTCTCTCTTGCTTTTGAGTCTGTTTATTTCTCTTGGATTCAACGGGGAAACAACAAGGAGGCAGATGCCTTGGCTAAGAAAGCCTTGTTGAATGAACCTTTTGTAATGACCTCCTTTGACATTGGAGCCTAAGTATGAATGAATGAAAAATCTGTGTTACAAAAAAAAAAAAACAGAGTCAAAGATTATTACTTTCCTCACTCTTAAAACATCGACAACATCTATAGTTTTTAGCCCTCCTCGTTGGTTTCTTTCACCCGTGTTTCTAATTTGAAACCATTCAAATCTTTAAGGAAGGTCAATGTCAAGATCATTCGTTTTGGGAGCAGTATTCATATGTCGGTGGACTAATAATTGAGAGGGTCTTCGTCCACGTTAACGTGAATAAATAATCTGTACATATGATTAAATTTTTTTATTTCCATGTTTAATTTATTATCTTCTAGCGATTTTTTTATCTCATTTCAACAGGGAGTGAAGATTCATGCAAAAGTTAAAAAATATTCGGTCGATCAGTTTAATCCTGAAATAGACTAAATGGTTGTTCTAAAATTTCATAACCGTCCTAAACAGACTAAATGGCTGTTCTGAAATTTTATTTAATATTGAAATTTCTAAAGTACATTACTTCAAATCAATGTAAGTTTAATTGTGTTCTATTTATTTATTTTAAATTATCTGGAGTATTTTGTATAACTAATAGGTTCAATTGTAATGTCTTATATACATGTTGTACTAAGCACAGCAAATTGATGTCACGGCTGGAGGGTTGGAGATTATTGAATTAGGATATTTTACAAGATTGTGTTACAAGATATATATATATATATATAAGCATCATTTTAAAATTTATGTTTTATACGTTATTGAAGTATTGAATCTATTTTACTAAATTTATACTTAAGAGGTTATTTAATAATGTGTTTTCTCTTCTTCTTCTTCTTCTTCTTCTTCTTCTTCTTCTTCTTCTTCTTCTTCTTCTTCTTCTTCTTCTTCTTCTTCTTCTTCGAGAGATAATTCCCAAACTCCGAAGATGCTCTGAGTTCTAAGAATGAAAAGACAAAACAGAAAGCATCAGTAAATACTTAGGATAAAGTCTAGAATTACAGACGACAAAGGCCTGAGAACAGGCAAACTTGATCGTCTGCAACAACACATCACTGGAATATAGTTTGATAGCCAATTTTTACCAGCAAAAGCTGCAGGTTCAGCAACTTCCCTTCCTCGAATTCATGTTCTTGAAGAGGAATCTTTGATGGCTGTAATATTTCAATCAAAAATAGATTCTTCACTCAGTTATAGTCCGCCCAACATTGTCATAAACGTTCTTTTTGATGAAACAATTACCTTGTGATAACGTATAATCTGTGACTCCTATGGATTTAAGACAAACAGATTTTTCACTCAGTTATAGTCCGCCCAACATTGTCATAAACGTTCTACTTGATGAAACAATTACCTTGTGATAACATATAATCTGTGACTCCTATGGATTTATAGAACAAGCAAAACCTTCCATCTATCTCCCTCTCCATGAGCTGTTCTACCCAAATGGACCAAAGAAGCAGTCTATGTTTTTAGGCTGCTGTAAATTTCTCCTCTTCTCAGGTCATAACTAACCTGTTTTGATTCCTTTTGACGAAAACATCAAGTTTGCCTGCTCTCAGGTTTGACAGAAGAAATCCTTTGGTACGATTTATCTACGTAATGTTTAATAATGATTTTAACAAAATGTGTCTGATCATAACTATTCACCATTGTATAAGTCATTGTTGGTGTCAGTGGTGGAGGTAGGAAAAGAGTTCAGTAGGATTAAAATTTTATGTATATAAAATTGGCTACTTATTAGGGGGGTCAAACTACTGAAATTCAACCATTAATCAAGAAATATTACAATTTCATGCCTAAATTAGCTTAAATTTCAAAATTGGTTGTAGCTTAAATTTAAAAATTGATGTGGGTTAACCGACCCACATGCTTTCTCTCTACCTCCGCCACTGATTGGTGTTATCTAGATTTTATTTTATCTGCATGCGTTTAGAAAATATTTTTTTTTTAACTTTATCTTGATTTGATTTGCATGTGTTTAGAAATTATAATATGAAACGATTACTTCGACATCAAGATTATCTAAAATTTATATAACACGAAACAAAACAAATAATAATATTTTTTGGTTTATAACCCAAAAAACCAAAAATCTAAAGCAATTTAACCGAACAAACCAAAATAAATACGGATTTAGAATGATAGTTGTGTGTTGATCAAAAAAAAAGAATGATAGTTGTATTTTAGGAGATTAAAAACCGAAAAATTTAACCCGAAACTGAACCAAGATCCAGATTGAACAGACCTAATGTCTTCTTAAATCAAAAAAACTCAACCCAACCCAACCGAACCGATTTCCACACTGGCAGATCTAATGTCTACTTATCTGAAAAAATAACAAAATTAATAATCTAATTCCGCGCAAGGCGCGGGTTATTACTTAGTATCTTATTAATTAGGCTAAGACTCGCACCTTACGCATGATGAACATTATATATAAAAATTATTTTTAGATGATATTATTTATTTTATGTTCATTTACATATTATGAAATAACACATATATATATATATATATATATATATAAATTACTGGGAAGTGAGTAACAGTTATCTATATAATTAAGTTGGAGTAAAAAAATTTAAATAATAAGTTTATTTATTTATATGGTATATAATTATTTAAATGATAATAAAATAGTTATATAGTATATTTTAATATGAATTTTTATTAACTGAGGCTTCCTACTCATATGATTTGATTTTATTAACATTTGTATATTTGCCGTAACAAAATTTTAGCCATCAATCTCAAAATTTTCAGTGTGAGATTTTTAATAATTTTAGTAATTTATAATTTTGAAAACAAATTCAATGCAAATTTTGAAATTAAGATATCAAGGTCTCAATACTCTTTCAGAGCAAATTTTAAATTAACATATTTTTGTATTTTTATGGTATATAGCTTAATTTAAACAATATTAAATTATATATATATTTAATCTTAATATCGATTAAATGAGATTTCATATTCATATGATTTTATGATCATTCGTATCTTGCTATAACAAAATAAAATTTAAACCACTGATCACAAAAATTTTAATGTGAGATTTTTAAGGGACATTTGCTAAAACCAACCCAAATATTCAAGTCAAATATAAAAGTGTACCCCACTTTCAGTCAAATGCAAAACCAACCTAAAGGGGTAGTGAAAGTACTATTTAACCCTTATGACCAAACAAAAAACAGAAATATATTTTACGTTTTTATCCTTTGGAAGTCTACACGTAAAAAATGAAGTCTACAAATGTTTAGACTTTCTAAGAAGTCTACCTTATAGACTTAGTTTGTAGTCTACACTCTAATTTGATCTAAAATTTTAATTTTGAAAATGTATAAAAATAATTATAGTGATATTTTTAACTAATCATCAATATAATGGATTATATGAACTAAATAAATTAAAATTTCATATAATTGAACAATTTTCAAGAATATATACTAATTTGGTTATCATGTGTTAGACAATGTTTATAGTTTACAAACAAAAGGTTATAACATGTTATGTCTTTTAGTGGTTGATTTCATAAGGTTAGATTTTAGATTTTGTTTTTTTTTTTGTTTTATTAACTTAAATCTGCATATTAATGTTTAGTAGTTTATATTTTGTATAATCGGGACTTTTTGATTATCAAGCAAAACATTTAGGGTTTGATATTTGGGGTTTAGGGTTTCGTAGAACTACAAAAAAGTCTATTTAGCTGGAGACGTCCTTTTCAGTCTATTTTATTGGTGTTTACATAAAATCTTTTTATTTTAAATTAAATTTACATATTTATGAATAAGAATGTTAAATCATATATTAATAAATATTAAAAATAAATAAAAAATTTAGTAAGTTATCTTTTTAATTTTCGCAAATAATAAAGGGAAAGAAAAAAATCGTTGTAGACTTACAAAGAAGTCCACACATCAAATTTAACCTAACCGGATTTAACCAATATAATATTAACCAAATCGAATTTAAACCAAACCTCTTTTAACCTAACCAGAAAAGTTACCCAGAATATAAATACGATTTGTTAAGCTTTTTGGGGTAAAAAAAAACCTAATCCCCGCCGTTATCTCTCTCATGCGATTTTCGGGGAGATTTCCGGCGAACTCTAGCCACACTGTTTCCGCCGCTTAAACTAGTCGTTGTCCACTCCGTCGCTCTGGTAAGTTAAATGTCTTCGGCTTGTCTTCGGCTTCGTCCGCTCCGTTGCTAAAAGTAACCACCTTTACCTTTTTCTTTTTCAGATCTGAGCCGGCGACTTCCAAATCTCTGCTTCCTGTCAGTCTCACGGCTTCTACTCTAGCGAGCGAACAAACTGTGTTTCATCTTTCCAGGGAACGAACGGTACTTCATCTCTCTATGTCTTCTCTCGTTTAACTAATAACCTAACTAGTTGACTTATATTTCTGTAACCTCTCTCTTAGTTTGTTAACTAACCTATTAGTTTCTTCTCTAATCCATTTTCTGCTTCCGGTCAGTCTACTTTAAGGTACACATCATTGTTGATATGTAGACATAATTTTTGAATTTTTGTATACTGTTTTTGGCTTCCGTCGAAGGATGACAAATTTAGTTTGGTTAGATGGTTTCGTATTCTCGATTTATGATAGAGTTTGGGTTATTAATTTAGTTTGAATGGTTAATTCTCGTGTAGACTTCATTTTGATTTGTAGACTTCTCGGATAGACTTCATCTTGCATTGTAGACTTCTCGGGTAGACTTCATCTTGCATTGTAGACTTCTCGTGTAGACTTCATTCTGCATTGTAGACTTCTCGTGTAGACTTCATTCTGAATTGTAGACTTCTCGCATAGAATTCATTTTGAATTGTAGACTTCTTTTATTCGTTTGTAAACTTCTCTTGTGTAATTTTTTGTTTGTGCTTTTTTGCTGCAGGTTTCAAAATGGATAAACTTGATTTCCCACAAAGGCTGTATAGTGTAGGCCAGGAACCTTTTCCGAATAAAAGCATTGCCTACTACAGCAATGACAGCAAGCTCTTCCCTGCTCTTAAAGAAGCACTCGAGGCAGATGAATGGGAGGAGCTCAAGAACTCGAGAGTAGGAGTGTTCTTAAAGTTCCACGAAATGAAGTTTGGATGGGCTTCAAGGCTGGTGCACTATATACTGTGTTTTCAGCTTGACTGCAAGAAGAAGTTTGAGTTGTGGAGTCTCGTAGGTGTTGAACCATTGAGGTTTTCTCTGCATGAATTTGAAGAGATAACTGGCCTGAACTGCGAGTATGTGAAGAATCTCGAGAATCCGTTGGTTGAGGTAACGGCTGACATGAAAGCATTTTGGGCGCAGATGGGAGTGAATTTCGACCGGGGGCCAAGTATTGATGAATTAACTGCAGCGTGTCAGATGTGCAGAACATGGTCTCGAGATGATCGGCTGCGTTTAGGGTATCTAGCCATCTACGCTGGCTTCATCGAAGCAAGAAGAACCTCGTCACCCACACGGGCTAGCCTGGCTAGGTTAGTGATGGATCTAGATGCTTTTGAAGATTATCCGTGGGGAAGAGTAGCCTTTAAATTCTTGATGGAGTCGGTGAAGGGTGTAGACTTGACAAAGACGTATGCTATTGAAGGCTTTGTTCAGGTTCTTCAAGTCTGGGTCTACTGCTGTCTCCCTGAATTCGGAGCTGGGTATGGTCTCCCTATAGAAGGTTCTCCGACCCCACCTCTACTTGCCTTCTTAGGTGCCAAAGGCCAGAGAAGACTCCAGGAGAATATCTTGAAACAGGTATGCTTCTTATGTTTATATATGCATTAATTTGATATAAAGTGGTTTTATACTAACTTAATAGTTTTATCTTCTGCAGACTAGGACTAAGAACTTTGCTATGAAGGATTACTCTGAAATGTTCCCTCGCTGGGATGGTGAGCTGGAAGATGAGAAGGCTGATAACATAGTGAAGACAATGTTTTCTTCAGGCTGGGCGTGGGAACAAAGTCACTGGCCTCTTGTCGGAACAAAACTGTGGACAAATGTGAAGGTGGAGATCCATCCGATGAAGACAGAAGCTGGTCAGATGATGCGAAGCTTGAAGACAGTGTCCCCTTCTCGCACACAGTCTGATGCAGAATCACGCAAAAAGGCTCGTGAGTCCCCTGGCCTGGATGTGGAGACCATGAAAGGAGAAATAGTTCGTTGGCTAACTGGCCTGACTTCTAATATGGTTGAGGGGCTGAGCAGATGCGAGAACACTCTGAAGACACAATCCCACATGATTGAGGGCCTTACAACTCAAGTGGGAGCTGTTGAGAAGATGGTGCGTGAAGGTTGGAAAGAAGACCACACCAAAGCTGGTTCATCTACTGATGTACCTGAGGCAAACAAATCTGATGGAGACAAAGCTAAGAAGGACAGCGCTGAAGGAAGCAAAGGTGATGAAAGAAAAGGTGAGGAAAGCAGAGCCGAGGAAAGTAGAACCGAGGAAAGCAAAGCTGCGGAAACAGCTCCCAAAGGAATGACAACAAGAGCCAAAGCTAGAGACACCCAAGCCACTGTGGTTAGTACCAAAACATCCCCCAAACCACTCAATCCGAAAAGAGGAAAAAAATCAGTGAAAAAGAAGTAACTTGTTTGCATTTGCATTTGGATTTGGAACGGTGGAACCTTTTTCATGTTGTGCGGAACCTTGGAATATTAGCTTGTTTGGTTTGAAAAACGTGTGCATTTGTATGTTCTCTTTTGGTTTGTATAAAATTTGTGGCTGTTATTAATGTGTTATTTCTACTGAAAACAAATGCAGAGTGAGAGTGAAAATGAGAATGGAGGCATAAGTGTGGTTGTAGTAGATAAAGAACAATCACACATTGATTATGGTTCTGTGAAAAAACTGAAACAAGTTGGTAAACTGAGAGCTGCTCGCATTATGGCCCGTGCTAAGAGTGAGCGGCAACGTAGGCTTGCGGCAACGTAGG
This sequence comes from Brassica napus, assembly GCF_020379485.1. Lineage (NCBI taxonomy): Eukaryota > Viridiplantae > Streptophyta > Magnoliopsida > Brassicales > Brassicaceae > Brassica > Brassica napus. Next base: position 17,746,795 of record NC_063438.1, read on the forward strand.
CTTGCTGCAACTCAGCAGTCTCCTTTTGATGGAAACAGCACGGCAAAGGTTATTATACCTAACCAGCCGAAGCAAGGCCAGGGATATAACCCATTTGCTAATCCTGATCGCCAAAAGCTCTCTGCTCTTCTTGATTGGGTGAAACTTGACCCGTAAGTCATCTATTTCCTAAATTAATTGCTCTTTATATAAAGACTTTGTAGTGTTTTATTTATTTAATTTGATTATTCAAAGCAAATGGCGACAGAAGGTCAAAGGTTCATCAAGTGATTGGTTCTACATACTACTAACTCCTACAAAATGGTTGATTGACACGGTATGTAGACTTCTCTCTCATGTAGACTTCTCTCGCATGTAGATGTCTCTGATGTAGAAGTCTCTAATGTTGTAACTGCAGCACATGGATGCTGGCATTAATCTTTTAAGGCTCCGATACACAAAGCACCCTGAATGGTTTAGGTCGGACAGAATTTGCATGTTGGATGCTGTATTTACTCAAATGTGGACAGCAAAGTACTCAGAGTTTCTGGCCTCTCCTGCCAATCCTGACGGCTCAGGTAAACTACTCCCTCCTGGCGCCTTAGACTACTACACAGGCGAGGAACCAGCGTATAGCAGATCAAATAAGACATGGGCACTGGAGATTGATGATATATATGCGCCATTATTGGTCAAGAACGATCATTGGGTAGCTTGCTGGATATCAATCCCGAGGAGACGCATAGTCATTTGGGATAGTGATCTTGCTTACGCTACGGATGCAGAAATTGCTAAGGCCGTGAAGCCTATTGCACACATGCTGCCGTACATGCTGCGTATGTTATCTACCGGTGCGGAGAGGGAGTTGTACACGGTTGATTTCACACATGAGCGTGAATCTGGGGTGCCACAAAACAAACAAAGTGGTGACTGTGGAGTGTATTGCTTGAAGTATATAGAATGTCATGCACTTGGCATGCCATTCCCACCTCATGAGCTGTGTGATAAGAAGATCAAGACAATCAGGTCTCAGATGGCGAGTGAGATATTTGATGAGACCAGGATAAACGGCACAGAGAAACGTGATTACAAGCATCTCAGTGTCTATGACTAAGGTTAATCCACTTCTTTGGGTAGAATTGAGGAAAAGTATGAAGTTTTTTGGTGACTTTCCTCATCGGATATATGTAGGTTGATGTAGTAGTCTTTTGTACCAGACTATTGTATTGTGCTGTGAGTAACATGCTGATGTAGCACACTTTTGTTTGTAACAAACTTATGTAATTTGCTTGCAGCAGACTTAAGTATTAGTCTTCTTTTACAGAAGACTTTTACAGAAGTCTGCTACTCGACTACTATCTAGACATCATCTTTTTATCAGTATATTAGTCTTTCTTAGCTCATATTCGACCAAAAATACAAATTCGAGACAACTCAGAGACTTACGTATTAGTCTTCTTTTCAAAAAGACTACAAAAGAAGTCTGCGGTAAGTAAAAGAAGACTATAAAAGAAGTCTGCGTTCTGTAAAAGAAGACTACAAAAGAAGTCTGCGTTCTGTAACAGAAGACTAACACATTAAGACATAAGACATAAGACAACATCCAAAGCAATAAGACAACTGATAAGTTTCACACATCACATAAGACATAAGACAACATCCAAAGCAATAAGACAACATCCAAAGCAACAATACAACTAATAAGTTCCACACAAGACATAAGACAACATCTAAAGCAATAAGACAGACAACACCAGTTTAACCTGGACAGTTAGGACGAGTGTGACCCGGTTGTTTGCACTGGGAGCAACTATAATCCTTGTGCAGTTTTCGCGGTTGGTTTCCCCTCATCCTGGAAATTTCTAGCCAAGACTACCACCTCGACTTCTTTTGCCTACCCCTTCCACGCTTGACCTCTGGAGGAAGACATTTACGTGCATTATCAGCTCCTTCTTCATTAGCAGGTGTTGTGTCATCAGTGTTAGGAGCTTCTTCTTCATTGGCAGGTGATGTGTCATCAGTGTTGGGAGCTTCCAAAACATCACTTTTGGGATATATATTTGCCGCGTATGCTGCATAAAGATAATTCTTTGAATAGGATGGGCATACAAGCGTAGAGACATGAATATTTGCATCCTTTGCAGCTGCAATGGCATGTGAACAAGGTATCTTCTCAATATCAAACACACCACATTGACACCTCCGAAGTTCCAAGTCAACAACACAATCTCGATGTCCTCCTCTCACAACAAATCGCCAACCATCAATACGCTCCACATTCATCATATCTGCATACTCTTCACGAATAGCCAACAAGTTTTCGACTCCCCGACTATGATGTGAAGTGAGACTCAAAGAATCTTCTCTCCTTTTAAAGAACCACCTTCCTAGCTTCTCGCGTATAAATTCAAGAAGGAATGAGATTGGGAATCCTTTGGCTGGCTTAAGTGCAGAGTTGATGGATTCTGCGATGTTGCTAGTCTTTATGTTGTATCTGTCACCTTGAAAGTGAACTCGTGACCATAAAGAGACGTCAGCATTCTCCAAATATGTTGCAAGGCTTGGGTTTATACTCCGTATCTCATCCATGTAGCGGTTAAAATCGAAAAGCGTATGTGCATAAGCAGCGCCTTTGACCAAGTACAACATGTGCTTTCCCTTGAACTTTTGGACTATGTTATGTTGTAGATGATAATAGCATATTCCTCGCCCTGCCCAAGGAAAAACCTTCTCACACGCCTTCTTAATGGAACCGTGCCTGTCAGAAACTATCACCAAAGCATACTGATCTGAAACACATCTCCGCAATTGGGTAAAAAACCATTCCCATGACTCATCATTCTCCGCATCCACAATTGCAAAAGCCAACGGAAAAATCTGAAAATTATCATCTTGGGCAGCAGCAACTAGCATAACTCCTTCATACTTTCCACATAGATGAGTCTCATCCACCACAATAACCCTCCTAAGATAGTTAAAACCAGCTATCGAAGCTGCAAAAGATAGGAATAGATACTTAAATCTGTTTTCACCATCTTTCACAAGACATGTGACAGTTCCCGGATTCGATATCTCGATCTGACGCAAATAAGAAGGCAGATTCTCATATCCATCTTCTGCTGTTCCTCTCACCAACTCTTGCGCAGATAACAAAGCTCTATACGAAGTGTTGTAATCAAGCTTCATACCAAACATGTTCCTCATCGCGTCTTTGATATGCTTTGGTGTAAGCCCATCTATGATCCCAACCCGTTCTATAAATAGTCTTGCAACATATTTCGGAGTAAAATGTTTCCGTTGAGCCATTCGATCCGCCACTGAACATGTATGAGTTTTTGAATATTTTGTCACCCAAAATGTCTTTGGCCCATGCTTCACACTCGCTCTAAGCTTCCAACCACATCCTTGAACACGACACTTAGCCACATACAGAGTTTTCGTTGTCTTATATGCTGAGAATGTAAATTTATATTCCACAGCCACCGACTTCAGCTTTGAAACAAGCTCATCCTTACTAGCAAAACTCTGACCGACATATATATTGTCCTTTAAGGACAACGATCTTCCTTCCCCACCAGAGAACTGTGCTTTATAACCATCATAAAGCGTTTCATTTGCATCCTCGTCAGAATCCTCATCTTTCACTTTCCCGTAATCACTGTAGTTTACACCATCGTCAACATCAACAGCAACAGTTGCTTGAACATCATCAGCAGTTGCTTGAACATCATCAGCATCATTACTATCTTCATCCCACTCTGAATCAGTATCTTGACCAGTATCTTCATCAGCAAAATTACTATCATCACCATCGGACACATCCGCATCATCATCAACTCCAGCTTCTACTTGGCTCTGGCTTGATACACAAAGGCGTACAAAGTGTGTCTTGGCCAACTCGATCAAGTTCTGCACTTGTCTATCATTCGTGACATGCATAGGAGGAGTATCCGGAGCCATTTGCTGTAGAATGACGTCTGGTAAGGAATATGTTAGCTCCACCTTCTCGATTTTCTTGTCCAGACCATAATCTTCTTGTGCCATTTCATGAAGTTCACCATGTGTACAACCATCTGGCACAAGAAACATTCTCCCTCCTTTCCGATTATTGACCACAAACTCCCACAAAGAGCCTTTCACCACCCATTCTCCATATACAACAGGTATCTGAGCCATATCCTGCAAAAAAAAATACAGGTTTACATAATCAGCAAAGAAATATTTCATGTTTCATAAAACTATAAACGAAGACTTACAAATACGTCTACAATTATTAGCTAACAACATTGTCAAATCAAATGAATTATACCTTCATAATTATAAAAAAAATTCTTTTCAAAATCACCCAAACCCATTAGGATTAACTAACACACAGTTCAAACAAAAAAAACTAGAAAAAACTTAATGAATAATACACAAATTTGCATTTTTATAGATTTTTCTACGCAGACTTAATATTCCGTCTCTGACAATTTAGACGTTCGTTTCAGTTTACAGACGTAGACTGTGAAAAAGGTCTACGATTTGGGTTGGTTTTTGCAATTGACCATTTCACGGGTTGCTTTCTATAGTTGAAAAAAAGTTGTGATTTTGTTCATGTAGACTTTCATTTCAGTCTACAATTTAAAAAGGTTAGTTTTTACAATTGACCAGAATTCATCCAAAATTTGACTTTCAGAACTAGACTTCATATGCAATCTACATGTTTGAATTTTTTTGAATGAGGTTAGTTTTGCAATTGACAAAGTTTGACTTCCAATCACTAGATCGAAATGAATGTCTACGTGTGTGTAGACTTTTTTGAAGTCTACTTTCAAATCCGACGGGTTGGTTTTGCATTTGACCAAATAAAAAGACAGACTTTATACGCAGTCTACGATTTTTTTTCTAAGATAAGAAGACTACATATGAAGTCTACAATTTAATAAATTTTTTACTGCTTTTTAAACTTTTTGGTCAAACACAAAACTAACCTATTCCACGAAGTCAAAGTTTTGGTCAAATGCAAAACTGACATTTTATAGACTTCATTGGCAGTCTACACGTTGTAGACTTCCGTTGAAGTCTATTTTGAAAAGTCAAAAGTTCGGTCAAATGAAAAACTAACCTCTTTTAAGTAGACGTCTGAGTAAGTCTACCGAAAGTTTTATTTTTGTTGTCAAAGGTAAAGACAGAGACTACTGGGAAAGTCTGCGTTAGAAAAAAAATTTGTCTGGTCAATTGCAAAACTAACCCGTGTGTTGACAAATAGACTGCATCGTAAGTCTCCACGGAGGCGTAGACATACAAAACAGTCTACCGTCGCGACACAGATCTGAAAAAGAACGAAAACCATGTAAATAGTTACCTTTTTCCTGTGTAAAGCTCGTTTCCAACCTTTTCAACCGTCCAAACTCCAAGTATGAGCAAAAAGAAGCATCTTTAACGATTCACTAATGAAGAAACTCGAAAATATGAAGTTTGTGGTTTTGAAAATGAGAGTTATGAGAGTTTTTTAGATGGAAATGTAGAGGAGATGAGAGGAAATGAAGTTTTTTGGGTTAGAATGAGAAAAAAAATGGTTGAAAATTGAATTCTAGAGCTTTAGAGCTCAAAAATGGTGGTTCATGGTGGTTGAAAAAATTGATGATGATGGCATTTTTGTAAATAAGAAGAAATGGTTATGGTGTATTTGGTTTTTTGCTAATTTCGAAATTAATAAAAAAAAATAAATAAAAATGGCAATTTTGTGAATAATTCAAAAACATAAAGATAGTATGGAAATTTTATTGATGAATAGTATGGACAAAAAAAAAGGGTTGGTTTTGGATTTGAATTGAAAATATGGGTTGGTTTTGAAAAACACCCGATTTTTAACAGTTTTAGTAATTTATAGTCGTTTTAAAAAAATTCAAATATATCATATAAGAATAAATCTAATTTTTAGTATATGGTTAATGTAATTAGTTAAAAAAAATTAATAATATAAAATTAAACAAAAATGATAGAGAATACAAAAATTGTTATCAAATCTTTATAATTCAAAATTATTAATTATCATATATATATTAATCATATTAGTTAATTTCATAGTTTTAATTTAAGGAAAATATAGAATATTGTTCGTACACTACTAATCAGTTTGATAGTTCGTTTGATAAAAAATATAATATATGTTTATATGGACAAACCTAAAGATTTTAAAAATTATCCTAATTGTGACACATGGCCACTTTAAATGACCACTTTAAATGTTGTAATGCTTCTTCGATTAATATATAAATGATTCTTATTTTAGTTTCTTCAATATCTCATTTTTGTACTCTTAACAGAAATATCTTTAAAATGATTAAATATTGAGAACTTAAAATTCTATTTTATTTGTTACAAATACCAATCATTTTTGGAGCAAACTTCAAATGTCACGGTGAATGCAAACACATTGCAAATATATAGTTTTCTTGCCTCTAAAGTAAACAAGGAGAGAGTGGAGCGCCGCAGAGACAGTCGTTGCCGGCGAATGCGCTAACCGGGAACTTTGTTGTCGGAAGCTTTCCGCAAAGATGGTTTTGGCTCAAGTTCAGTCTCTGCAGACTGGCCACAGTTTCTGGCACCATCCCGAATACCAAATTCCTTGACAGATCCAAGGTTTTCAGCGTCTTTGCGAACGTCAAACTCCCCATATCGTATCTAAGTTTGTTTCCCGCTGCTCGAAACTCAAGCAGATACTCTGTCTGGTTAAGGAACCTTTCTAGAATCCCTGAGATCTCGTTTTTCGACAGATCAATGTAATGGTAGTATAAGGGTGCCGCTGGCTCCCAATTTTCTATGCTCATCTTGATCCCGCATTTTGCTAGTTTCAACAAGAAGATGCTCGGTAATGAGGTAACCCACTCTGGAATCGTTTTGAGGTGAAACTGGTTGTACGAGAGATCAAGAAACTCGATGGTGTTAACGTTCAAGGCAGGAAATAGATCATTTAAAAGATTGTGAGAAAGATCAAGATTGTTTATATTGGTCAGATTGACCAAACCATTTGGGACAACTCCGGAGAAGCGGTTCTTGGAGAGATTCAACTTTTCGAGCTTGTTGAATCTTGATATATATTCTGGAATTGTCCCAGAGAGATTGTTTTTGCTCAGGTCAAGGAGCAGGAGTGTCGGTCCGAGCGATGCAATAGACCGAGGAAGTTTTCCGGAGAATCCATTGCCGGAGAGATCGAGAAATTTGAGCTCCGTCATGGATTCGAAAATATCTGGTATGGTGCCGGAGAGGCGGTTGCCGTCGAGTTTCAGATTCTGCAGTAGCTTGAGATTAGCAACCCCTAAGGGTATAGTTCCGGTTAGGAGATTACCGCCAATAAAGAGACCAGATAACCGAGACAGATTTGATATAGAATTCGGTATAGGACCAGTGAACTTATTTCCCTGAAGAAACAAATCTTCCAACTGGCTTAGCATGCTGATGTCGGAAGGAAGGGGACCAAAGAGACGGTTATTCTCGATGTTTACGTATCTAAGCTTCGGTAATTGGAGAAGGAACTGAGGAAAAGATCCAGTGATGTTCCCGTGACCTCCTAAGCTAATCACTTCGAGGTGCTGGAGTTTAGCCAGCGAAGGCGAGAGAGTGCCGGAGAGGGAGCGTTCGGGTTTCTTGGGAAATCCGACTAGTGAAAGAATGGTGACACGGTCACCGTTAACGCAAGCGATACCGTACCAGGAGCAGCAAGCAGTACCTTTCTTCCATGAGCTGAGAATGCCTGAAGGATCTCGTGTTATACCCTTTTTGAAAGCTAAAAGACCCGCCTCGTCATCAGGATGACATGTGGCGGCTCCGCTGGGGTTTAAACACTGGAGAAAGATAGTGGCGGCAAATACGAAGAGAGTGAAGGAGCAATAGTTCATGGTGATATCGTGGGATTGAGAGAAGTTATTGTTAGCTATTTGTAGATGGAAGGAGACTCCTTGAGAGCTGGGGATTGAGAGAAGCTATTGTTATCTACTTATAGAGGGAAGGAGACGACTTGCGAGCTGGAAAGTCAAAGTCCACGATTTTGACCTATTCATTTGCATGTGGCAGAAAGTGGTATGTCCGTTTCTCATGCCACGTTGTCTTGTCCTTAGAGAGAAAGGTTGATTTCATTATCCTATGCAGCAACTTGTGCGAAAAGAGGCTGGGCAAATAAACCAAACCCAAAAACCCGAACCGAATCCGATCCGATAAAAATGAATCCGAACCGATCCGAACCCGACGTAAATACCGAATAGGTCATGTTTTGTGGTATTTCGGGTTATGGGTATTATCCGAACCGAACCGAATCCGAATCTAAATGGATATCCGATAGAACCCGAAACATTCAAAACCTCGAAAAGATCTTGTACCAAACATGATCTCAATTCCTAATATGTATCCAAAATATATTAAGAAATATTGAACATCTAAAATACTTATCTATTACATGAAGGTTGGTGGTTCTATTACATGAAGGTTGATGGTTAAAGATGGCCGTTGAATCTTGAAGTATTTAGATTTAGATTTTGTTTTCGTTAAACAATGTTTCTCATCTCATGAGAATTTGGTTTTCGTTTTATGTTTTTATTTATTTGGTTTTCTTTTTATCAGTAAATATGTGTACTTTTCGTTTGATTTTGAATGATCACGGTTGATGTTCCTTATTTTTGAATCGATTTTACTTAAGTTTTGGTTACAAAATAGGTACAAATCAGGTATTTTAAAACTGAAAAACCGATTTTACTCATGTTTTGGTTATAAAATAAATAAAAATCAAGTACTTTTAAACCGAAAAACCGATTGGGACCCGAACCCGAAAGTATATTGGGTTGTACCGGTTCTTTGAAGATTTACTAACCCCGACCCGAACCCGAAAGAACCCGAACCGGTCCCGAACCGAACTTTCATATAATCCGAATGGGGCTGATTTTGATAAACCCGAAAAAACGAAATCCGATTGGATAAAACCGAAACCCGATTGGGACCCCGAATGCCCAGGCCTAGAAAAGACGATCAGTTGCAAGAAATAAAAAAAAAAAAAACTTATGCGAGAAGCAAATGATACGGGTTATTTTGTTGTATAAGAAGTAGGTTTAGCCGTGGCAACCAACATAAATGAATGAAAAAAAGAGAAAACTTGTAAAAATGGTCACTTTTAAGTAGGGGGCGAGAAAACAGAACCGAACCAAACCAAACCAAACCAAAGCATATGTCTAAACCATTTGGTTATAGATTTTATCAACCAAATCGTTCGGTTGGTTTTGTTTAAACCGAACCAAACCAAAAACTAAAATATATTAGTAATTATATTAACTAAATATACTAATAATATTACGTTTTAAAATATTGAGATATTGGTTCCCATAGCCATATGATCATAATTAGAGAAGTACCACACATAACTAGAAAATAATTTATATTCCAGTTTTACCCCTATAACCTATAATCTAACTTTTACATAGTGTCTCGAAAATGTCAGTTAAGTGCAGAAAAAGACTTTATCCAGCGAATTAAACTAATCGACATGACCCATCTGTTTTTCTTGAAAATACATGATATTCGGCAAGTAAGCTAACTCAATGATTCAAATTTGATAGCAACTATTTTACTTTTTTGGTAAATAATATTTATATTATTAACTAATTAAAAATATAATATTTTAAATCCTTACTATTAAAACTGTTCGAGGAATTGGTTGATTAAAAAAAACTGTTTGAGGCATAATAGTGAAGTTTAATGTGTTACAATTATAGATAGCCGATAACTAGTTACCACATACAAATATGATTTATGTTCCAGTGAAAAACAAAATGAGAATTATCAGCTAATATATGTTACCGTGTAAAACAAAATATTATATCTATGTTAAGATGTGTGTTTCTTTATTATATGTACTACATGATATTTAAGAGCTAATACCCATGTTAATAGCTACTATATCTTTTGAATGATACATCAAATTATTAACAACCTACAATAATGATTATTGCATGCTAACTTTGTTATTTTACTCGTTAATTTAAATTTTAGTAACTAACTTATCTATTACAGGATAAATAATATATTAGATTAATAACTAATGCTAAATTATAAATATTGTTATTATGTTATTGATTTGTTAACGCGCCATAGGTAACGCTTCACTTGCTAATCAAATAAATATCTTAATATATAGTATATAGGGAAAATTGCCAAAACGGAACAAAAATTCAGCATGGTTGTCCTTTTGGTATAAAAAAAAATTTATCTACTTTTTCTCTCTTCTACCTTTTCCAATTCTAAAACTTAATGAAATAAATAGTTTTATGAATCAAAAAATTGTAAAAATAGAAACAATTGATAAAACACCCATATACACAAACTGATTTTTTTTTGGTTAAAAACATGATAAATTAAATTTTAAAATTACGTTCTACTAAAAATAGAATTCATCTTCTACGAAAAAATGGGTCAGTAGAAAGTGAATTCTAGATTATAAAATATTTTCTAAAATTTTGACTTCAAATTATATAAATAAATATATTTTTTAATTAAATTTTTACTTTAATTCGTTTTTAATATTTAAATGCTTTTAGAATGTATCTTTTTATTAATTTGATTAATCATAAGTTAGTTTTGGGATTATGAAAAGATAATACTAAAACGACGACTTAATGATGGTATTATACTAAAAGAACAACCATGTTGAATTTTTATTTTGTTTAGGCAATTTTTCCTACTATATATATTATAAGGTGCCACAAGTATCACTTAACTACACGATCATATTTATGTTCAATTTTAACAAATTTTATATTTTTTGTTTTACATTTGTTAGAGGAAAGAGAAGAAAAATAATAAGAAGAAGAGTGTAAAAGTAAAAATCATGGGAAGAAATATGAAAGAGAAAAGATAATGTGAAGGGTAAGTGTAAGAAAAAGTAGAGTGTGAAAATATAAGAAGAAAGATAGTGTAAGAAAAAAAAAAGTGTAATAGTGTGTAAGATGAAAGAGAGTGTAATAATGTGTAAAAAGAAAGTGAGTGTAAAGAAGGGTATTTTTGAAAATCCAAAGTAAAAATGGTAGAGCAATCTACACATATATCAAATCATGTGTATATTACTAATTTTGATATCAGTTATGTATATTCAGCAAATTCTATAATTGGCTCCCATAGCCCTTGGTGTGATCATAATTAGAGAAGTATCCCTCATAACTAGAAAATAATTTTGATTACAGTTTTACCTATATAACCTATAATCTAACCTTTATATAGTGTCTGGAAACTGTGAGTCAAGTGGAGAGAGAGACCATCAAAACATGACTTTATCCAGAGAATTAAACCAATCAACGGGACTCATCTGTTTCTCTTGAAAATACATGATATAGACGAGTAAACCAACTCAATGATTCAAATTTGATAGCAACTATTTTTCTTTTGTTAAATAATATATATATTATTAACTAATTAAAAATATAATGTTTTAAATCCTTACTATTAAAATTGTTTGAGGCATTCGTTGATAAAAAAAAGAACTGTTAGAGGCATAGTAGTAAAGTTTAACGTGAAACAATGATATATAGCCGATAACTAGTTACCACATACAAATATGATTTATGTTCGAGTAAAAGCAACATGAAAATTATCAGCTAATATATGTTACCTTGTAAAACAAAATATTATATCTATGTTAATATGTATGTTTATTATATGTTCTACATGATATTTAACAGCTAATACATATATTAATAGCTACTATATTTTTAAATGATACTTCAATTAATAAAAACTTACAATAACGATTATTGCATGCTAACTTTGTTTTTTACTCGTTAATTTAAACTTTAGTAACTAACTTATCGATTACATGGTAAATAATATATTAGATTACTAACTAATACTAAATTATAAATATTTTTATTATGCTACTGATTTGTTTAACGCGCTACATGTAACAGTTAACTTGCTATTCAAATAAGCATCTTAACATATAGTATATATTGTTAACGTACCACAAATATCACTTAACTTACTTAATTACACAATAATATTTATTTTCAATTTTATCAAATTTTAGATTTCTTTTGTTTTACATATTCGGTTAGAGGAAAGAGAAGGAAATAAGAAGAAGAGTGTAAAATAAAAGTTAAAGTCGTGGGAATAAATATGAAAGAGGAAAAAGGATGTGAAAGTGTTAGAGGAAAGAGAGTGTGAAAATATAAGAGGAAAAATAGTGTAAGAAGAAAGAGAGTGTAAGAATGTAAAAGATGAAAGAGAGTGTAAGATTTTGTAAGAAGAAAAAGAGTTTAAGAAAGAGTATTTTTAAAAATCCAAAGTAAGAATTGTAGAGCAATCTACACATGTTAAATCATGTGTATATTACTAATTTTGACACCAGTTATGTATATTCAGCAAATTCTCTCTAAAATATTTAACTATTTAACCTAAACAACTAAACAACTTTATATGCTTTACTTCAAAATGAATAGAAGAAACACAATTGGAAATAAAATAAAATACAAAAATATAAATCTCATACATTAACTTCAAAACTAAAAATTACCTATGATACTACAAAATGAGATGATGTAGACGCCTTCTGAGAGCTTTTTCCTAGGCCTTCCAGGCCCTCGTTTTGGGAGTCCCGATGAGAGATTTGGGACGTCATGTTCAGGCTGTGAGGCAGAGGCAAACCATTTCCTTCCAAGTGTGCCTTCCGGTGCATGAATAAATAGACCAGCTGAAACATGTGGAATTACTTCCTTGTGTGGCCTTCCAGGTCGATTCTTGGGTGATTTTGAGAAAGGATGTTTCTTGCAATACATCTTATTATGTCTTGCTTGGACACAATTCCCACAGTGCTGTAAATGAAAAAATAATAATATAAATATCATAAATAACAAGAGAAGAAATACAAACAACAAAACAAGCATAACAAGAGAAGATACATACTACTTTTGTTCCTCGTTTTGAAATCTTTGGTGGTTCTCTAGGTTCACCTCTATCTCTCTTTCTGTTTTTACCTGGTGGTCTCACTGGAGGTTTCTTAAACGGAGGTGGATTGATCCTCACATTAGTTATTACCTTCCACATGTTCATGCCATTGACTGGTTTTAAAGGATGTGCATAACATATCTCCAGTTTCTCAATGGTGAACCAATTAGATATAAGTGTTTTCAGGTTTTGGTCAGCATTTTTCTCTAAACGCATGGCTGAGACAATGTGGCAGCAAGGAATGCCACCGATCTTGTACATCCTACAACTACAAAAAATGTCACCTCTCATCTTCACCAAAAACTTATCATTGAAGTACCCAACTTCATAGTCTCCTAATCCACAACTCAAAGGACTGCAATTCTTTGCAAGTTCAATATGTTCTTCGAGTTTTGCAACTGATTTATAAGTGTAGTTTGCCCTACACTTATCAGCTTCAGCTCTTTTTTGTGATTGCTCACTGGTTTTGTAATCCTTTCTTCTTATATCTTCAAGCATTTCCACAACCGGTTTTGTTCTTGCTATCCTTATAGCTGCATTGAAAGGCTCCCCTAAGTTGTTCTCAAGAGCATCAGAAGATGAGTATTCTGTGAAAAATGCCCTTGACCACAAACAAGACTGAGAAATCTTCAAATCATCATATGTAGCGACTGAAATCTTCTTCAGTTCTTCCATCTTACTCTCAAAACGTGCTATGTAGTAAGCATCAGCAGCACCCCAGAACAGATCTTTGAACACAGCCCCACCATATTTCTTTTTCCAGTTGGTGTACACATGCCGAGCACACATCCTATGCTCAACATATGGAAACACATCTTGAACCGCTAATATAAGACTTTTTTGTTGGTCACTTGCTAGAGTTAAACCATTACCTATCCCTAAGCCTAGGTCCTCGACCAAATGCTCAAAAAAAAACATAACAATTTATCTTTATTTTCAACCTCCATAATGGCCCATGCGATAGGGAAAGTCTTTTCATTAGGATCTCTTCCACAAGCAATTAATAACATTCCATTCATTCTCCCCTTCAGAAATGTACCATCAATGTGGATAATCTTCCTACAAGCACCTTTCCACCCATCTTTAAGCACCTGGAAGCATACATAAAACCTATAGAATCATGTCTGCCTCACCTCACATTCAACTGTAGATCCATAATTTATGCTTTTCAACTCCTCTACATAGTTAAACAACCTTGCAAATGACTGAGCTTGCTCATCGTCGCTACAAGCATTTTAGTCTTGTCCTTTCACAAATTGTTTTTGGAACATTAATGTTGCGCCTTTGAAGCTTTTGCTGCAACTGAGTAGTTGAGATATTTGGATTAATTCTGAATTCCTCAATGTAGATATCTACAATCTTACTATTTGTTAGGAAATACACTTTACCCCTGTCATGTGCAATTGTGCTCCTCTTTGTAAGCTCTAACAACAACTCTAAACATTCAAGTGATGCTATTATTAATGGAACATGAGATCCTCCATGGAAATTTCTTTTCTGAACAAATTTCCACAACACGCTTACCATCAAACTTGATATCCCTCCTCTTCCTCACAGCATATTTCGTTATTGCAGTTTTGAAAACTGTTGCTCCAACATGAATATTGTCGGATTACATCAACGATCGAATCACCACCTTCACTATCACTAACACCAAAAGAATCATCCTGCTCTATCACGCCACCTCTCTCTTCAACCTCAGAATCACTACCATAAGAGTCATTTACCCTATTATCTTCATTAGCACTCTCATTCCCAATATCATTTCATCCTCAGCATCATTTAGTGAGCCTTTCATATTAAGACGCCTACCCATATAAGGATCATGTTTGATGAGTTGGTTTTCTCGCTGGTTATAATGGATCGGGTGCAGGGTTCGATTTGCGCCGGACGCAATATTTTTAGTTTAATGTTTGATATCAAAACGACATAGTTTTGATTTCTGTTAAATAGTAAACAGCTGCCATATCATCAATACACAAGTGGTTTATATTGCGGTTTGACTAGTATTAGGAGGTTTGACATGTGGGTTTATGAGTTTGTTGATTAATTTAAAAAAAAAAACACATTGAAGGTTTTTTGCAGAAAATCCTTGATATAAACATTCTAATAGAAATACATGTATATATTTCATGGTTGCAGTTTTTCATACATCTACATTTTCCACCTTTGACAGTGTAAAGTTAAAGTCACTGTTGTTACTTCGAGCAAGCGTCCTATGCACCTGCAACTAAAAAATATAATATTTCACTTAGCTGGCTAAATAACTAACACCCAGAACTATTGTCAAAAATATTATCCATATTGTAAGAAAATATTGTTCGGCTAATTTTTTATTATGTTTGGGGTACCAAATATATTGTCTAATTAATATATATTGTAGCTGGGATACTAAAACTATTGTGCGGATAACATATATTATATTTACACATCAAACTAATAATATCAAATAACAAAATCAATTACCTTATTGAATCATGTCGCTTATTGTCCCCCAACATTTCACATTATGAGGTTTTGTATGATAGATCTCGCTCGTCAATTTGCACAAGGAAGCTACGGAGGATCATTGTAACGGCTCGTACTCTTAGAACTTAGGAAGAATCATGCGAGGGCTGGTGAAGTAAACAACCTCATGAATCAAAATATCTACAACATCTGGTTCAACTTTTGAATGTTTCAATGCTGGTTCTGCGTGGATTGACAAGAACTGAATTAATGAGAAGGAACGAGGTGCACAATGCACACAGCCGTGTTCATCTTTTTCGCTAATGATCCCACCATCATCTCAGTTAAAATCTTATCGGATATAGAAAGGAAGGAAGAGAATAGATCAAAAGTTTCAATTTTTTTAACATGTGTTTCTCTCCATTGTCTATTACTCTCTTTTTTGAACATGCAATAGTCACACACCTTTACATATACCCAATTGTATTTTTCTGCCATTTTATTTTCAAAAGCAAAAATTGTATTTTATCCTCCAATAAAATAAAAAAAATTTCCATTAATTCTTAGACTTTTTTATTTCCTGTTTAATCTGGAGCATTTTGGTAAAAACAGAGGATCACACATTGAGAGGTTTTAGCATATGAAGACCATTCACATTTGATTGGTTTACTTGAATTCACTAGAAGAATAAAAAAGAAACAGAGGAAGAAAAGAGAGAATGGAAAAAAAAAACAACAATGGTGAAAAAAAGTTTCTTTAGTTTTATGTCGTACACTTGTCGTTTAGAAAATCTTAACCAACAAATCAAACTAAATCTCTAATGCCAGCTACAACGTTGTACGTCACCTATGGCACATAAGACAAATCCTCCATTATACATGGCAATATCGTCATTTTACCAACCTCAATCTCACACGCACCATATGTTTACTGTTTTGGTATTTATTTAATTTCACTGTCTTGCATTGTTTTTTTAAACGAATTAACTATTAACTTTCTTACTCTTCTTAAGATTTTTCATTAATGGTTGTTTTGTCATTTAACATATTCTTATAGTCAAGTCAAATTATGACACTAAACTACTAACATTATTTTTGGGGCATACATATCTTTGGATTCAACTAAATCCATTTTAAAATATATGGGCAACTCCTAGATCTGATTTAATAACAAAGTAGGTCTGAGACGGATCCAAATATCCAGATCTGGATTCAGATATGTCGGATCCGTGGATTTAATATCTGGATTCGTGGTTTCTGGATATCCGTCTAAATATAACATTATCCATGGGTATTCGAATCCAGATCCGTAAAAATAATTCAAAAATATTCTTTTAAAATACTAAAATTCTACAAATAATAGACAAGTTAAATATTTATACAAGATTTATAAATATATATAAATATGTGTGTGTTGATAATATTATTAAAAATAATATATAATATTATAAGACTAATTTATGTATAGATATTAATATATCAAATATAAATATTAATATATTTTTAAAATATGGATCCGGATTGGATCTGAACCTAAAAGTTATATTTTCTTTTCGAAGCGAATCCAAAACGTATCTCGGATCAAATCTGAATCCCGGATAATAAGTCTGAGGCCTAAACAAAGGCCATCTCAAAAAAAAAATGAAATTTGGTTCGAGCCATGAGTTTGACACTTTTGTGAAAGTCCCCTTGGTCCAGTAGTTTGACCAAGGATTCATTAATGCTTCTACACTAGCAAGTTTAGGTTTCGATTCGCGGAGAAAGCGGAATTATGCGAATTAATGGAGAAACAACTTACAAGAGATTTGCAGCATGACACAATGAGTACCGTCAAGGGTGGATCCGATAGGGCGGCTCAGGTGATGCAGTCATACGTGAATTTTCATAAGGTAGGTAGAATTGTCGGCAGTACAATCGTCTGTAATATTTTTCCAAGTTTGTAATAGCATAATATATCCGGTGTTAAAAAAAAAATGAAATCGGGTTGGATTACGTAATCAAATTGTGACTAAAACGTGTCATGTCTAGAGAAAAACCTGATTAGAATATCTGTTAAGCTTATCACTATTACCAACGGGCTTGCCTCTAAGTTTAGCCCATTGGCCTACTAAATACTTAATAGGCCCATCTGTTTAGTATGTAATCTACGAGCACCCCGACGATTCTCACGGAGCGTCTTTGTGACATTCATTCGGGTTCTGCTCGTGAGAGAGAAGAAAACCGAACAATCATGAAGCTCTCTTTCTCCCTCCCTTCCAAATCGAAACCCAAAGTCACAGCCGCCGCCGCCGCCGTCGATGACGGTACAAGCAAAGAGTTCGTCACGGAATTCGATCCTTCGAAAACCCTAGCTGATTCCACTCCCAAACACGTCATCCCTCCGATCGAGAACACATGGAGGCCTCACAAGAAGATGAAGAATCTCGATCTCCCGCTCCAATCCGGCAACACCGGTTCGGGTCTCGAATTCGAAGCCGAGGTTCCTTTAACCGATTCCCAGGAGAACATCACGTACGGTTTGAAGCTGCGTCAGAAAGCAAAGGACGACGAAGAAGAAGAAGATCGGAACCTAGCTCCGATAGAGCAGCTTATGATGCAGAGTTTGAGGAAAGATCTGGAGTCGCTTGCTGATGACCCGACCTTAGAGGACTTCGAGAGCGTTCCTGTGGAGGGTTTTGGAGCTGCCTTGATGGCTGGGTATGGGTGGAAGCCTGGCAAGGGGATTGGTAAGAACGCTAAGGAAGATGTCCAGATTAAGGAGTACAAACGCTGGACTGCTAAGGAAGGTTTAGGTTTCGATCTTGATAAGTCTAAGGTTGTTGTTGATACCAACAAGGCTAAAGTTAAAGAAAGTGTGAAACTTGATGTTAATGGTGGCGATCTGTTTTTTGTTGGAAAAGAAGTTCGGATCGTTGCTGGTAGAGATGTGGGATTAAAGGGTAAGATTGTGGAGAAGCTTGGTAATGATTTGTTTGCTCTGAAGCTCTCTGGAAGTGAAGATGAAGTGAGAGTTGGTTTGAGTGATGTAGCAGATTTGGGTTCCCGGGAAGAAGAAAGGTGTTTAAAGGAGTTGAAAGACAAGGAGAAAGATAAGAAAGCGAGTAAACGAAGCAGAGGAACAGAGAGAGTGAGTAGAAATGAAGTTAGAGTCAGTGAGAAGCATGATAGAGGTGAGAGGAGAGTGAAGAAGCCCTCATGGCTCAGGAGTCATATAAAGGTGAGAATAGTGAGCAAGGATTTTAAAAGTGGGAGGCTGTATCTGAAGAAAGGGAAAGTTGTTGATGTTGTCGGACCAACGACCTGTGATATCATGATGGATGAGACGCAAGAGTTGGTTCAAGGGGTTGATCAGGAGCTGCTGGAGACGGCACTGCCTAGGCGAGGAGGACCGGTTTTGATTCTGTTGGGTAAACATAAGGGCGTCTATGGGAATTTGGTTGAGAAAGATTTGGATAAAGAAACTGGTGTGGTTCGTGATTTAGACAACCACAAGATGCTTGATGTTAGACTTGAACAAGTTGCTGAGTACATGGGCGATATGGATGATGTTGAATACTGAAACTATCAACACTAAAGCTGCTTACTTTCAGGTATTGCAACTACCTCATTTTCTATCCTTGCAATTCTGCTTATTGGATAGACCAATAGTTTCACATGGCGTTGCTTTTAAACAGAGTAACAATATTGAAATGTTCTGCATAAGTTTCTTGAAACCGGAAAGTGTTTTGAATAAGATAGTTATTTTCCATTTTTGATTTGGCAAAGCTGAACTCGGTGTAATTGAGGATTGAATGCCAATAACTCTATCAATATTTTATGTGTGACAGATGAGGTGCCGCTTGCAGATTTACGAGGAATCTCGGTGGGGTTATGCGTTTGTTGAGTTTACAGACAAAATTGACATTGGCTTCAGTGTCTGTCTTCCAGTAATTTGCACTCACTGTACCATTTGTAAGAGTAGGTACATGGTATTGCACCATTTTATTCACTACATCTACAAACTTTGTGGTCTGAATTAAAAGAACTAATCCATGAATTTTACTCGGAAGATAAGCGCAGTTTTAGATCAAGTTTGTATAGTGATGCATTTACGTTAGAATTTCCTAGGTGAAGAATAAGTTTTACTCACTCTCACCATCCATTCTAAACTTTATATGGTAATAGGCCTGGAATTGGAGTGGACTCGCAATACTGTGCTGAGGAAACAAAAGAAATCAGTTCTATTCCATTTTTCTTCTTCTCTTATTTGACTAAGTTCTTCCTTTTTACCCCCAAATTATAATGTCTACGAGCTTCATGTTCGTCTTCTGACATTGTGTATCAGCTATAGATTTAGATTTGAACAAACTATTTAAGTTCAGGCTAACAAGATGACAAGACAAACAAATGGTTCATATTGCTTGCTGCTTCTTATCCTATGTATTATAGATATATAAACGGAATATTATAAAAAAGTGCTCTTCTCGTGCAAACTGCGAGACATTATATACTTCAACAAGACAGTATTGAAGTTCCAAATTTTGGCAAAAAAAGAAGAAGAGAGTATTGAAGTTGTATCTCAACAAACTAAACAAGAACCCCGTTAGGTAAAGCACAGATTCAAAGAACTAGCACATAAAGAAAGCTTCGTTTTGGTTCTCGATGCATTCACATATTCATATACTTGAAAGGTGATGATGCATGCATGACTTTAGCCTAATATAGACCAACACGGTATTCCTCTCCACAACCGCATTTAGCAATGTAAGATATCCCCTGCAGCAAGTGTAGTTGGTCATGATCGTCACATAATTAAAAATCAAAACCAAGCCAACAAAATCAATGTCACCTTCAGTTTCTCAGCCTGACTCTGCAGCGAATGTAAATACTCTGCCTCTCCAGATTCATCTGACAAGAGTGCGGTGTATTCCTCTTCTAGAATCTTAATATCCAATGACATTAACTCTGGCTGCATTGTTCACGAGTTGAGGAAATAGTATAGTATCAGGTGCACGAAAAAATCATACATAACTGAATATAAAAAGGCAGAGTAGATTTCTCTTGCTGTGAGCAAAAGATCTAAATGATGCACTCATGCAAAATCAAAATGGTAGAAAAGATCCCAGAGAACAATTACCTTGAAATCATTAATCTTGTTCTTCACATTCTCAATTGTTAGCTTGATCTGAAATGAAGCTTTGTAATTCAGAAAAGGAGCTCAAAGAGATAAATCGTGTTTCATTACCGGAATAGGAAAATTAATTAAGTTTCTCTCGAGAAACATAAATTAACAAACAAAAGGTGCCAGAACCAACACCAAACCCACCAACAGTAACAAGTTGATCAAAAGTAAATAACCTTGGAATTTTCCTGGATAAGGTTGGATCTCATCTGTTTTGCTTGATCAAGCTTTGCTCTAGCAGAATCTGACAATCCCATCAGGTTTTTCCTTGATTCTTCTTTCTAATGTGTCAAGGACCAACACAAAAAGGGATGAGACATCCTAACCTCAGTTACTATGCAAATATTGGAGGTCTACTGTAATGGATAAGCATGCAAGGATTCATATAGGAGAACGAACCTGTCCTTGTTTATTAGTTTCATTGCTCATATGGGAAACAAACCAGCCCTGGCCAAAACAAGGACGACAGAAAGGAAAAATATGTTGGTAAACACAATAGGGAATGATATCACACCAAGAGGATGCAAATAAAAAACCTTCTGCTCCTCTAGTTTGGTTTTAGCTTCCTCTGCAGTCTTTATATAGTTAGAACTGCAATTATAAACAATAGAATTGACAGTCGGAAGGTGATTCCAGAACCACAATCCACTTCTAGCGGTAAGGTCTTTTTGAGTTACCGTTTGGATACAAGCTTTGCAGATATACTGTCTCGTTCTTGTAGGATAAGCTCCAGACTCTACGACACAAGATAAACAACACAAAGCTAACAACAGTGTGATAACTTCTAAAGGCATAAGAAGACCTTTTATACTAGTTTCATATTCATGGCTAACGTAAGAGGTCAAGTGTACCTGTGCAAGATTTGCTGAATCAGATTCCATTGACGAAATCTTTCTCTGCTTTCCAAGAATCTGTGAGCATAGTTCGCCTTTAGTCCTCGTCTTCTGATCCGTCTCTTCTTTGAGTCTCTTTGTCTCAGACAATGCTGATATAAAGAGATAAAAGAGTATGAATCTGATGAATACAAAGCGCAGATCCAAATTTGAACAAAGGACCGTTACTCTAATTCTCAATAGTTGATCACAACTCAGCCTAATCTGAGCGAAGACATCAATAATAATAAGCTTGAGAAATTCCAAACGAAATTGCTTTCAATTCACCTAAAACTGCTGTGCGATCACATACATTTCAATAGAAACTACTGAATCCGAAAGCGTTGAGAGAGAGAGACGAACCATGATCGAGATCTTTCTGCAAGGTATCGATTGTGGTAA
Organism: Brassica napus; assembly: GCF_020379485.1. Lineage (NCBI taxonomy): Eukaryota > Viridiplantae > Streptophyta > Magnoliopsida > Brassicales > Brassicaceae > Brassica > Brassica napus. The sequence goes on from NC_063438.1 coordinate 17,768,619, forward strand.
TCTGCATCTGTTCCTCGACGGAGACCTTGGCCGCGTGATCCTCCACATCTATCGTCAGTCGAATCCATGATAAACAAAGTCAAGTCCACAATCGCCACATCAAATTTCAGCTGGAATCAGGAAAATCATAAGCGAAAAGGAAGATTTGTACCAGTCATTTGAGACCGGAGAGTCTTCATACACTGCAGATACTCCTCCATCTCTTCCTTCCCTTTCCGATCACAATCCAAACCGTTCGCTTGAGGAACAAACGGAATCTGTAGAGCTTTACGCGAGCCGGCGAGATTTCAAACTATCGGATCAACCGCTTTAATTTTGAACTTGATAAAGTCCCATTAAAAATTATTTTGACCCGTTTGCCCGAACCCGATACTTGCTCCGTTGTCGAGTATTTATTTTTCGCCACTTATAAATGGGTTTCTTTTTCAAGATGACACTAACTCATGAATCACGCATACTTAGTGAAACATTAGCATATTGCCCCACAATTTAAGAAATATTTTATATATAAATAGACCCTTAAATTTGCAGAAATTATTTTTACAAAAATCTTTACTAAACTGTTTATAACCATCAAAACTTCAAGATCGTCCCTACATTAACTAAAAGAAAAAAAAAATCGATTTGGAAGCACTGGTTTTGGGTGTTCGATAGCTCCCTTGGATTGGGTTCGGTTGGTTTGCACTTTCGGATATCTATATTATTAAAACTCAAATACAAAATTGGAGTGTTCGAAGATTTGAATAGAATTATTAAAAAAATTGGAGTGTTTGGAAACATGGATCGTAGTTTTTTAAAATAAAATTAATTTTGTTTGGAAATAAAGATAGTAATAATAAAAAAAAAAGTAATGGACTTATGTTATTAAAAAAAATTGAAAGTCCATCATATTATAAAAAAACTATCTATCTAGACTACTTTTAAAATATAAGAAAATTGGTCAATCTAATTGCCTAAAACTTTTTTTTTCTAAATTAACCATAAAACAAAATTTAAACTTTATATACACATTTCAAATCAAAATAATAATTCAAAGTTGATTTATATCAAAAATTGATTCAAAAATATACATATATTCAAAATTGTATTTTTACTAAACTATTTTTCAATAACCATTATAAAAAAATGTTGTCAATATATATAAGAAAAATACAATACAAAGCCCAGTTAGAAATACCAACTCAAATTATTGGTCTTTATATTTCATATTAAGTTTTAAAAATATAATGTATGTAATTATTTATATGATGGTACGTATAAAATACTATTAATTATATGATTAATTATATGATGGTACGTATAAAATACGATTAATTTATGATGACAATGTACAATATATAATAATGACTAGGGATGGACTTTCCTGTACCCATACGGGTTTGATTCTGATCAGTTTGCGTTTCGGATTTTTGGGGTCAAAGATTTTAGTCTTATTAGGATGTTTCTAAATTTTGGTTTGAGTTTGATTTGGATCTTTGCGGGTTTGATTGAGGTTTGGATACCATTTAAATTATTTTTAAAGTTTTAAATCATTATATATTTTAAATTTCTCAAAATCAATAAATAAAATAATATATTACCTATAAATTTGAATAACATATGTCAGAATACCTAAGCTTAACATATCAATTGGCTTGATTTAAAATTTTGGATACGGAATCAATAATTATTTTAAGTATTTTTGGTGATTTGAGTATACTTTAACTATTTCAGATATTTACTTATGACTATCTATATATATTTTCAAGTATTTAAATCAATTTAAAAGTATCATTCTTGATGTTTTATATACGTTAAATGTAAAAATAATTAATATATATAAGTATATAAATTTATATTTAGATAAATTCGGGTATCCGAATACTTCAGTTCAGATCAGATTCGGTTCTCTAAGTAACAAAATTTTGAATAATTCAAATATTTATTCAATTTATGTTCGGGTTTGGTACTATTTTTTGGATCGGTATCAGTTTTGTTCTTCGGATTCATTTTGCAACGCCCTAATAATTACATGAAAAAAAAATCAACATATTTTTCAAAATATACACCCGCGCAGGCGCGCAGGTCAAAGTCTAGTTTGATATTATGCTCATAAATTCCATTCAGGTTTTACTAATATTTGGATTGGATTTTGTTTGGTTCATTCTATGTTCAGTTAAGATCGGATTATAACCAATGTATGGAATCGCCTAAACATATTTTTATAAAATTAACAAAAAATAATCAAAATATATAAATTATTTAAAAATCTAATTAAAACTAGTTAAACTGTCTGGACAATGAGGAGCTCAGACAAGTCATACTTGAGGGATGGAAATCTCCTGATCTCCCCGCTAATGCGACCATTATGGAACATATTTTGAGCTGCCGGAAAGCCTTGGGTGAATGGAGAAAACAACATAATGTTAACTCGGCGAAACTAGTGGAGGAGCTTAAAGAAAAAGTGGAGGGTTTGTATGCAGATGACAATGCTACAACTGAAGAAATTGCAGCAGCCTTGAAGGAACTCTCTGATGCTCTTAAGACAGAGAAAATGTTCTGGAAACAGAAAAGTCGAGTGTTTTGGCCGAGAGAAGGCGAGATAAATACTAAAATTTTTTACGCCCTAACAAAGCAAAGGAGAGCAAGGAACAAGATCACACAGCTTCTCGACGCAAATGGAAATATAGTTGAGGATGAAGAAGGATTAGTAGCCATTACTACTAGCTATTTTAGACAGATCTTTGAATCTTCTAATCCGGAAGAGATTGAAGAGGCACTAGCACAAGTTCCTACGACTATCACCAGGGCAATGAATGACAGCCTTACAGGTCCGGTCTTCGAATGAGGTCAAACTAGCACTTTTTGCTATGCATCCAGAAAAGGCTCCAGGACCGGATGGGGCGACTGCACTCTTCTACCAGAAATTTTGGGATATTGTAAAGGAGGATTTAATTCTTATGGTTAATAAATTCCTTTTTGAGGAGGTAGTGGCGAATGGACTGAATGATACGAATATATGTCTCATCCCGAAGACAACGAAGCCTAATGAAATGGCTCAATTTAGACCCATCAGCTTGTGCAATGTCAGTTACAAGATAATCTCTAAGGTCTTATGCCAGAGACTAAAGAAAGTGCTTCCAAGTCTGATTTCGGAAACCCAATCTGCCTTTGTTGTTGGAATGCAGATTTCAGACAACATTATGATTGCGCAGGAGATGTTTCACGCTCTACGAACAAAACCAAGTGGACGCAGTAAAAGGATGGCCATTAAGACAGACATGAGCAAATCATATGACAGGATGGAATGGTCGTTTATTGAAGCTGTTATGCGTAAGATGGGTTTTTCGAAAACATGGATTGTATGGATAATGCGATGTATTTCGTCGGTGAAATATAAGGTGCTCATGAATGGACAACCAAGAGGAAATATAGTTCCTGGTACAGGACTACGCCAAGGAGATCCTTTGTCTCCTTTCATTTTTATTCTATGCACGGAAGCGCTCTCTAGCCTTCTTAATCATGAAGAGAACCAAGGGAAGATAACGGGGATGCGCGTCACACGCGCATGTCCTTCGGTATCCCACCTTCTCTTTGCTGATGATAGCCTTTTTCTGTAAGGCGGAGCTCCGTGAATGTGAAGAAGTAATGAAAGTAGTCAAGAAATATGGTAAAGCGTCAGGTCAATGTATCAACTTTGAAAAATCGTCCTTACTCTTAGGTAAGCGGATTAATGCAACGGTTAGACAAGAGATTAAAGATGCACTTGGAATACAAAATGAAGGAGGGATGGGAACTTACTTAGGCATCCCGGAAGACATAAGTGGCTCAAAATGTAGAATTTTTGCTTTTCTCAAAGAAAAGTTGATGCACAGAGTGAATGGATGGACAGGTAGATGGTTGTCGAAAGGAGGAAAGGAAGTGTTGATTAAGTCTATTCTGCTAGCTCTTCTGACCTATGTTATGTCTACTTTTCTGCTCTCTTTGGAGATATGTGAAAACTTAGCAAGTGCCATCGCTTAATTCTGGTGGAGTTCAAATCCACCAAAAAGAGGAATACACTGGGCAAAATGAGAAAAAGTCTGTTTATCAAGAGAAGAGGGAGGGATTGTTTCCGTATGATCCACGAATTTAATTTGGCATTATTGGCAAAGCAGTTATGGAGGTTAGTTCAATTTCCAGACTCCCTGGTAGCCTGGGTCTTGAGGGGAAGATACTACAAATTGAGTTCTCCACTAAGAGTAAACTCTGCTAGTAGTCCATCTTATGTGTGGACTAGTATTTCTGCTGCAAGGAAGTTATTATTAGTGGGAATAAGACAGAAGGTACATTCAGGTTATGAAGTAAAGGTATGGGAGGATCCGTGGATCCCAACTACACCGGTGAGACCAGCGGTCCCTGTAGCGCCAGTTATGCACCCTAACATGAGAGTTAGTGATTTCGTTAATCAGGTAACGAAGGAGTGGGATGTTGGTCTACTGGAGCAATATGTCAATCCTGAGGACATACCGCTCATAAGGAGTTTGGCCGTAAGCTCAACTCATCGCCGCGATACATTCTGTTGGAACTACACAAGGAATGGCCAATACACGGTTAAATCTGGATATTGGGTGGTCCAATATCTATTAAAGACAGTGGAGGAGAAGGAAATTCTAGAACCAAGTATTATTAAGCTTCAAGCCTTTGCTTGAAAGTTAAAGGCGCCAAATAAGATATGCCATCTTATATGGCAACTGCTCAGTGGACATGTAGCAGTTACGAGGAACCTAGCAAGGCGTAATATGAGGTGTGATAACAACTGTCCTAGATGTGGAGAGCCAGAAGAATCTGTAACCCATGCCTTATTTGAGTGTCCACCAGCTCTACAAGCTTGGTCTTTATCGTCAACTCCAACAAGTCCAGATATTTTTCCGGTGCAAAGCGTTTATACAAATATGGATTATCTATTCTGGAGGAAGAACAGAATCATCGAGCCAAAATTGGATAGAGATCCTTATCCTTGGATAATTTGGTATATCTGGAAGGCTATGAACGACAAACTATTCAGAGGGATCGATAGAGATCCTTTGGAGCTAGTTCGACATGCAGAAAGTGAATGTCAAGCCTGGTTTGCTGCGAACGAAGAGGTACAAACAGTGGCACAAGAGAATAATAATGAGGAACCCCAAGTCATAAGCTTGGGTAATATATGCCTGATTGATGGATCTTGGACAGCATCTGATCATTTCAGTTGCTGCGGCTGGGCTTGGATGGACAGTAGGGGAAGCACCCAACTCATGGGGATAAGGAATATCAGTCGATGTGAATCAGCTTTGCACTCGGAGGTAGAAGCACTACGGTGGGCAATGGAGAATATGCTTCAACATTCAACATGTTAGAATTTTGGAACAGACTGTAAGGAGCTGATTACAATGATAAAAGAACCTCAAGCTTGGCCAAGCTTTGCGACGGAATTGGAGAGAATAGAGACGTTGCTGATATGCTTCCCGGATTTCAACATCATTCATGTTCCACGAGCGTGAAATCAATTTCCAGACTTTTTAGCTAAAACTACTAGATCCTTCTATAGGGAGTTACTTTTTATTGATTGTTTTATTCCGGTCTGGTTACCCAGATCACCTCAAGCTTGAATAATAGAATGGCCGTTTGGCGTCAAAAAAAAAAACTAGTTAAACTGTCTAAACTAACTAAAATATTCAAAATGACAAACACAATAAACTATTAAAATCTTTAAAATATTCTTAAATATTTAAATTACCGTCATATATATATATATATTTAACTTATTTAATATATTTTCAGATTCTAGTTTGGAATTAGGTTCAGGTTGTATCCCAACTCCAGATATTTTTTGTATAACGATTTTAAAACTCTAACCACTAAAGATAATTATCTTAATAATAAATAAACTCTAAATAAAACACTAAATAAATAAGATATTTATTTTAAATATCTTCTCTCCATCAGGTATGAAGCTTGAGGTTCTACCTTTGTTTGTGTATGTATGATATGATGATTGTGTTTGTATGATTTAATGATCCGTGGAAGAACTTATTGCGTTAGTGTACATAAAGAAACCAATTTGATACGGAGTGACAGAGACACCTTTGTTCAGTCAATAGTATTCAGTATTATGCATTATATCAGAACTGTATTCTCTGTTCTGAGCTGTTTCTGATTACTCACTTTCGATTCAGACAACTACACAGATCTAATTTGGTTACAACATACAGAATAGTAAATGCCTCTCAATCAAGATGATGAATATTAAGGGATACATATGATGAAGATACATTGTCACAAGTCATAAGAGAGGATTATATCATATCATAGTGAAATAGTGCAATCACACACATTTCATTTTCCATCCACCGTGGATAGAAAATGAAGGTTTTGTTTTCTTACATAGAATCAGAACCACACGCTTACAAGATAAACAGCAAATACATTAAAGAGTCTGTAGAGTTTGCTTTTTTTTTTGTCTTGAAGAAACAGAGGAAAGAGTAAAAGAGAGATAAGGAGGTGATAAGTACCTCGCACCTGAATCCTAACCATGGTTGGTTGTGAACTGGTTTAGTTCATGTTTAAGAGAAGAACCTAAAGGGAACCAAAATATCTCCCCAAGAGGCAAAAAAAAAATGCAAATGCAATGACCCCACATTCCATCAGTGGAGGTTGGTTGGTTGAAACTATGATGAGCAATCTAAATTTTTTAAAATGATCTTAATCAAAAAGTTAGTTTCAAGTGTGGCTATAACTCCAAAGCTAAGCCACCGAGAATATACATGACTGAGTTCACTAACAACATTACTTCCTTTCTCCTCAAAAGGAAGTTTATGTGTCTTTCTTTTCTGTTCTAGCTACATAGTCCTAGATCTAATCATCCTAATAAGACTACAACATTAAAATTGGATACTGCGTGAAGTAGTGTCCACACCTTTGAACACAAACTACTTCAAACACTTCCAGGTGGTGGCAATTCATTTCCCGGGAAATCCTTATTTCCTTTCTTATTGATCAGCCAATCCTAAGCTTTTCTACAAAAAATGCTTTGCCTTTCAGGGGCACTATGCAAGACATGGTAACTCTTACTTAAGTTTATACTTATTGTACAAGCTGTTCTGAACGAAACCTTTTTGTTCAGAAGCGCGTGATGCAATGCGAAAAGATGAGTAATGTGTATGACTATGGTCCAAGTTAAAACCCCTATGTGAGACTTAACTGGAACTTGCAAAGATGCCCACACTCCAAATTTATGGGCTCTTGCCTAAAGGGAAAAGGGCAACCATGGTTAGGCCACAGGTCTTGTGGAGATGAAACTAGTAAACCATGAGCCTTGGCGGTCAAGCCTGTGGAACTGCAAAGCACACTGCTGAGATCATCAGCACCTCTGGTTTTCAAAATTGTTTACAAACGAAATGAAGACAGATAAAAGATACACAAACCTGATGGTATGACTGGTGAAGGTGCAAGAGACACTGGAGAAGCATTGTGATGTGGGTAGTTTCCCCCAGTGGAATAGTGAAACATGTGGTTGGGGTAGTGGAGAGGAGCATAACCAGTGACGGGTCCATTTCCTTCAGCAAACTGGAGATATGGGTAGTATGCTGCTGCTGCTGCGACACCAGTCATTGGTCCGGTGTTATACATCGGATGCTGAGCAGTTGCTCCTCCATAAACATTGTAGTAGCTCTGTTTATAAACAGAAACCCAATAAGCTTTATGAGATACGAAGGACAGTAGATAAATACTCAAATACTTATTATAGAATTCGATGGAGAAAACAAAATATACATACCGTGGGGTAGTTGTAATCCATTGAGTACGAAGAGAACCTATGAAGTTTAAACAGAGGATTATAAGTCTGTTTAGAGAGATGAGGTAAGAGATTAAAGGTGGAGTACCCATAAGGATTAGTGTAAGGAAGTGTGTAGTGAGAGAATGGAATTGGGGAAGGAAGAGCAGCTGCAGTTCCAAAGTGTGTCTTGAAAGGGCTTGTTACCTTCACGCCTCTGCCTCCTCCTACGTGTCCTGCCAAACACACAACACCATGAGAACGTCCTTCTCTAACATTTGCTTTATGCAAAAAACAAAAGCATTACGTTTTTAGGGTATAAGGATTTAAGGAGACTGTTACTAGTAAAGGATGAAAATGGCTTTTCAATAAACTTAGGGATCAATATGAAGCGTATACCCTCCAGACAATGAAGTAACACATTTATCTTTGTCCTAGAAGTCTTAACATAACATCGAAAAAAATATATAGCGAGGTGATTCACGACATACAGTTTACATGTTTTCTCTTTAGTAAAGACAAGATCCTATATACTCATAGTATTCTTGTTAGGGTTTTCCAAAGATCAATCAAAACATAAAGAAAGCTATAGATACCGTGAATTGGAGAAGAAGGTTTAGATCTCTGAACACCAAAAGCCGCGAGATTGCAATTTGCTCTCCTCCCGTCGATGACAGGAGCGGGATCTATGCATGCCTTCTGAGCTGCTTCTGGATCACAAAAAGTCACCTTAAAAAAAAAAAACAGAAACCAATGAGCTTTAAAGCCAAGAATCTCCGAGTAAACAACAATACGAGAAGAAACACTTACAAAGCCGTAGCCTTTGGATCTGCCGCTGGACTTATCAGTGATCACGACTGCTTCAACAATGTCCCCAAACTGTTCGAAGTAGCTCCTGAGAGAGACTTTGTTGGTTTCCCATGCTAACCCTCCAACGAAAACCTTTGTAAATGTCGTGTCTTCCATTACTTTCTGCGATGTCTGAAACAAGAAAATTCAACGATGTTGGCGAAAGAAAGTTGCCGACTTTGGGAACAGAAGCAGAAACGGTTGTTGAGAGGAGAGAGAGAGAGAGAAAAGAACAGAGGACTAGAGGAGGAGGAGGGAAGAGGATTCAAGGAAAAGTCAGGATAATAAAAGTGGAAAAAGGAAAGAGAGTTGGGGGACACACTCATTCAATTATTTATCTTCGCTTTTCACAAGTATCAATGACATTTTATTTGTACGCTCACTGTGCATGTACACTTTTTGTTTGGTCGGATACACTCTGTAAATAGATTTGCGTTTGCATAAATATTATAATTCACATCCCTTATATATTAATTGAAAAATATTATAACATTGTTTTTCTAGCCACGTATCACCACGAGAATGAAATTCAGAATTTTTTAAAAAATATATTGGTATATCTTAACTTATATATTAATTTTTTTTATTAAACTAACTACAAAATTGATAAATAGTGTACAAAAAAATATTCTCGCATTTTCCTTAAATAAAAGCTACATAATTTTCTAATATGATTAACGTATATATGATAATCAATAATTATGAATAATAAATATTTGATAATAAATGTTTTATCTTAGGTTTTTTTGGTTTAATCTTATATTATTAAAAGATATTAAAGAACCACATTGACCATATAATAAAAAAAAAATTTGTTATGTTATATTTTGAATTTTTAAAACGACTATGGATTACTAAAAACATTGAATGTCTCACACTGAAAATTTGTGATCAATGGTTTAATTTTTTTGGTAATAACAAAATACAAATGACCATAAATCGTATGAATATGAAATCTCATTTACTAGACATTCATATTATATATTAATATAGTTTAAAATTAAACTATATAACAAAGAAAAATACTTAAATATGATAATTTCTAAATTTGTATTGATCAAGTATTAAGACCTTAATATTTTAATTTTGAAATTTGCATTCAAAAAAATCACACGTTAGAAAAATTTTGTTTTTATCATATGAGTATGAATTCTCAATAATAAATATTTATATTAAAATATACTATATATATATATATATGTCTATGTCATTGAAATTTAGTTATATACCATATAAAATAAATAAAATGATCGTTTTGATTTATTTACCAAAAAAGTATCGTAAATAAAAAAGATGTATTGTTTTGATTTCTGTATTTACTCTAATTTAATTATACACATATACGTAAATAAATACAAATAAATAATAATAAAAATATATTTTATATATAATATTCATCCCTCACAATTGCACGGGTCTTAAGCTAGTGATTTAGTATATCGAAAAATATGAATAGAGACAGAAAAATTTCACCAACAAAATGAAAGAGATAAAACTAAAAAAAATTCTATTTTTTGTCATCAACATAAACAGACTCATAAACTCTGCAAACCAAATTGGTGGCTCTGCAGACAAACGACTGTTGTTTTCTTGTACTACGTGCTAGACTTTCCGTCCATGAATTTTGTGTTTGTGGTATATGAATGACTGAGCTATTAAAACTGCCCTTCAGGGTTTTGATCTCCTCCAAGTAAATTGCAAAGACTAGTCATTCTTCTAGTTCTGAAACAATCTTCGTCAACTAAGAACAATATGTTGCAAATATAACATTAAACTGTCTTAAATTCTTTATACATTCAATTCTCCAAATAAGAGCCTTAACTTCCAAGTGAAGTGATGATTGAATAAATCTTGTGTTCCTCGCCCCCATTAAACCATCAAAACTTGGCAATCTGCTATACCACTCTTGTCCCGGGAAAATTTCATGAGCTTTTCATGATCCTTCTATAAAACACCACCTACTAGGGATGGTCAGTTATGGTTCTTCGTCTACCGATCTAATTTGTTCAGCTTCATGTGTGTCTGAGACTTGTGCCTCAACTCAAAGTAATGATTCTGTTTCAGCCAATTTGAGAGTATCTCTAGGATCAACATCCAAAGTGCTAAAAAACTTTGCTATTCTTTCATTTCCATATGTACCATAAAATCCATCCATAATTCTCCAAAATAAATAATCCATGTTTGTGAAGAGAGCTTTAGTGGGGGAAATATCAAAATAAATAATCCATACCTGAACCACCAGTGGACATTCAAAAAACACATGATTTATAGATTCTTCAGGTGCTCCACAACGTACGCAACTTGTATCACTTTGATACCAGTTGCCATAAGAAATGTTTCATTTTAGGTGGACATTGTACTTTCTAGCAAAAGACCTTTAGAGATAAGACCGAAGGACCATACTCTGTAAGGGTTCTTTCTCTGTCTGGGTTCACTTGTTCCACTTGATATCCAGATTTACCTATATATTTCTCATTATTAGTAAAGTGTCATCTGTTCCAATCTGCCATATGAGATCGACTTAACGGAATGCTTTCAGTTATCTTGCATCACGGAAATTGACCAGAGCCTGAATTGCATGTAAGTTTCTTGAAAAGTGTGGAAAGACAAGCCTTCAACCATTGAATAAAACCTTAGATATGATCATGTAGCCTACATTACACAAACTTATAGGCCTGGGCTCTGTCATCCTTGTGGGCCTCTCTGTTTTAAGAATCAACAAATATTTGTAATATTTAACCATGTATCCAGTTTCCTTGTGGTCAATAAATTATTGACCATATCCAAAATGTCTTTTTGTTTTTATTTATATGTCAATAGTGTTGGAAAAAGAGAGCTGTCATTCCATCCGGACCAGGTGCATTCTCTGGACGCATCGTAAACATCGCTCGTCTCATTGTACCTCATCCTATGTGGCAAACCTTATTAGCCTCTGATCCATCTGTGGAGTGATTTTTGGCGTAATCTCATTCAAAAAGCTGTTGAATTCTGAGGGAACAGTAGTACTAAACATGCCATCAAAGTAATCTACTGCAACCTTTTCTACCTCTTTGTTTTCTATTATCCAGTTTTCATCCTCTTCATAGAGACTCATAATCCTATTTCGAGCTCAAAGTTTTTTCGTTAGAGCATAATAAAATTTAGTATTAAGATCCCCTAATGTATACCACATATTCCGACTCTTTTGTCGCTAGAACTCCTCCTCATTCTTATATGCCCTCCTGTAACTTCATGGATACTTCCAGTATATCTTCCTGAGTTCTGCTATTATATGTTTGTACTTCTTCCAGAGCTTATTGAAGCTCACTGACTTTCTCTTTAGCATATGATGGATTATTCTTGAGTTTCTTACACCTAGAGACACTTTCTCACTTTCCAATTACACTATAGGACACTTAGTGCTTTAGACACATTTTTTCATGTCAAAAAGATTCTTATGACCCTAGACTTTATTTTTTCTCTTATTGCCTTTATGTTTTTAATATAAAAGATGTTTTCTTCTCATCACATGAATCTCTCTCTTCTTTTTATTCCACTTTATGTTTTCATTTACTTTATCTCAAAATCTAAAATGTATTAAATAAAAATAATTTTCATAATAAATTATACATAAAATTCTTTATATTTTAAGATCCATTTTCATATATATATATATTAACGTGTAAACAAAATTAAGTGTGGACGTGGACACCAAAACGTGGATAGTAGAGTTATATACTAGTTGTGGACAAGGACATCTTAACACGAAAGTCGTTGTTTGATACCTTTAAGAGCTTATTTTTCACATAGTCTATGGCAAGGAAAAACCCACATAACCACGTTTCCACCGTTACTCCCACCATCACTGGCACCGCTGAGGCCACCACCACGATCAAGTGGTTCCAAGTCGCTAAAAATCTCATTTTTGGATGCTGAAGATTTACCATGTGACCACATCCAATCCAACGTAACTAGCTAGCTCTCGATCTCTGATAAGACAGCTCTGATCGAGCTCCAATGGACAAGACATCTCTGATCGAGATATCTTATCGAAGATCGAGAGCTAGTTGTGTTGTATTGGATGTAGTCACGATGAAGTCTCCAGCAGATCGATGTACATCGGATCGAAAGATGAGACCTTTAACGAGTTAGAACCAAAACTGGTGATGGTATCAGCGGTGCCGGTGACGGTGGGAGTAACGGTGGAAACATGGTTATTTGGGTTTCTTCTTACCGAAGACTATAGCGAAGAACAAGCTCTTAAAGGTATAAGCAAATGACCTCTGTGTTATGGTGTCCATGTCCACAACTAGTGTATAACTCTAATATCCACGCTTTGGAATCTATGTCAACAATTAATTTTGTTTACAAGTTAACATACATATATGAAAATGGATCTTAAAAGATAGAAAATTTTATATATAATTTATTATGACAATTATTTTCATTTAATATATTTTAGATTTTGAGATAAAAGCAGATGAAATCATGAATTACAATAAGAAAAATAATCAAAAAACTAATCTTTTCCTTTCTTTAAGGGTATAGTTGTCCAAAAATCCAATGAACCCCACAAAAAAGTGTGTCACAAGTGGAAAGTGTCTATGAGTGCAAGAAAAACTCAAAATGTGTCATAAAGAGTAATCAACTCATTTTTCTTTCGCGAAAGAGCAATTTAATGGAGATAGTTAATAACTTTTTTATTCAAAATCAACCTTGTTCCCCTCTGTTGAATGACCCAACCTATCCCAATGGATTCCAACAAACCATCATATCCTATCCATTTTTTATCAAACCGAAATCGTCCCCACTGTCTTGGTACCTTATCTCAAAATAAGCAACTACTGGCCGATGATTATAGCCTATCATCCCTAAATATTATGTATAATAACATGTAAAAAGCACGTGTCATTCCTCATTCGGTAAAGCTCGGTCCAAACGACACCAAATCATTTTTTTTTCTTCTTCTTCTTCCTTGCCAAGACATTTTATTACCTCTAGACGGGAATTCCAAAAGTCCATTATTCCGAATCATATTATTGAAGGGTAGGAAAGATCATGCATGTCTCAAAGGGCCACCTTCTTTTTCATGATTTCCAGTGATTTCCTTTGAATCCCCAATAATATACCATGGATCTGATCTTGCCATACCATATCTCGTTAAACGTTTCCATACATCTTCTCTTAACTTTTTAACCTGATCTTCATAATATCCGGATCTGTGATAATCTCGGTGACATTGATGATTTTAATATTAAATCAAACTCAATAGGAAATAAAAAATGTATCATATTATTTAAAAGGAGAATTTGTGATAAAAGATCTCAGATAGACAAGATATTTTCTAGGCTTATAAATTAAATTAGAACTTGATCTGCGCTATGCACGAGTGCTTAATTTAACTTGTGTTCAACGTTAACTCATAAACCATTGGTTTTATAAAAAAATCTCATGTATATTTTTTATGTTTTGTAATTGACATATGTTTCAACCCGGAAATATTCCATTTTTTCGATCTTTGTATTTATCTTCGAAAATTTCACATTTATCCTCCGAACTTGACATTTATCTTCTCCTGCGTAACCAAAGATAAACCGTTATAACGACTGGGCTTGATTTCGTATAAAATCGTAAGTGGGCTCTTTGCCACGTTCTGGGCCCTTTCGGGCAATTTTCCGACTTAGGCGTTTTTACGATTTTATAAAAAGAGCGCTTTTGAAACAACGTCGATTCCGAAGAACATTCAAATCACTCGTACAGCGTAGGAAATTCTAGGTGTTCAGCTAACCGTTGTTGTTTTATACGATCAATCTGAATGTTATTCGAGAAAATGAGTTCTTGCGGTTTTTAAATCGTAAAGTTTCGACGATGACTCCGATCGAGATGAAAAAAGAGCAGGTTCGATCTAATCTCGAAGGTGAGAGCTATGAGGACGGGATGAAGGCAGGCTGATCGATCCAACTCATCGAACGTGCGAGTTGGACTGCACGGTCGGTCCAACTCGCTCGTTCGGCGAGTTGGACGGCTTGCTCGATCTAACTCGCCCGTTCGGCGAAGTGGATGGCGTGGTCGGTAATCCTGGTGCATCCGGTGGATGTTTCGCTGTCCGGGATTTGTGTCTGAGGCCTTGTGTAATCTTTCTCGAAGACTTATCATGTGAATCCTTTTCGGAATTGTTACGAACTTCGATTTAGTTTCTCACACTTCTCTTTTCTTCTGAATTTTACTTCTTCTTTTCAAAGAGGACATTTCTTTGGAAGTTTCTGATGTTGGTTTCGTCGCGACCAATTTTGACCCAACAGTAAATGCAATGGCTTAATATGTAAATAAAACGAAGTATTTTTTTTACTATTATCCATGTTTCCAAACAGTACCAAAAGTTATTTCACTTTTAATAATATAGATATTTTCAAAATGGTATACTTGTATATTAGTCTACATATACCAAAAGAGTGTTAGAGTGTTTTAACATGTATAAAGCAACTCCTCTGAATACCCAATGGTCGTTAGATCACTTAATATTAAAAATGATCCATTCTACCATTTGAGAAAAATGAAGAGATACTTGGTCGAAAAGGTGAGCTTTTATGTATCTTTCAAATTTTACTAGAACTGATATGTCATGTGTTATTCATCTGTTGGCAAAATTCAGCTCGTCCCCTACACGTAGATATTGCAGTAGAATTAAACATGTCTTTGATATTTTCAAAGACTATTGATTTAAAATTATTTTATTTTCAAAATACAAAATGTCAAATGGTTGGTTTTGATGATGCATGATATTTATCATATTTCCATAAAGCTTTGTCACAAACATGATATATTTTTTCACAATCAAAGGCACAATCATATATTTGCCTTCTCAAAAGCAGAAACTCATGGCTACTTATGTTGAGATGATTGCAATCCACAAAGAAATATAGAATGTGTATGGGTGAGGTCAACAAGCCGGAACATTTTATCAAACAGTGGGAGTAGCGTAAATATGAAACCAAATATCTTGTACGAAGATAATGTGGCATGCATTACTCAAACGAATGAAGGGTATATTGCTAATGTTGTACTGCAAATGGGCAATCATTCTGCCATTTGGTAAACATTCAAACTTAGATGTGTATCTCACTCTTAAACTCATAGCTCTACGAACAATAGTTAACGAGGATCACATTCAACCGCATTAAATTTCTAAGTGATAGCAACTGGCAACTGCTAACAATAACTTAAATAAATTTTAGTAATAGTATTTTTTTTATAATTTTAGTTCATTTAAATTATCTATATAATTAAATTTTATGAAAATATGATATTCGATGATTTGTTTATTTTTTTTTCCTTTTAAATCATTTGATCAAAAACATATTCATAATAAAACATATTTATCTTTTTAATGAATGTCTAAATTATTTTACTTTTTCAATTTCATTTGTGAATTTATGTAATATATATATATATATATATATATATATATATATATATATATAATATAATTTATGCAAATATTAAGAAAATAAAATTGATATTCGTTTGTATATTAAAATCTATATGTTTACCTTTTTTTTAAAAAAAATTTTTATTTATTTATGTGTTTAAAATGGAAAAGATAAATTAAAAAATTAATTTAAATTTATTTGGAAAAAATAAAAACAATTGCCATTAATGACAGTCAATATAATATTTTTAATTTACTAAATGTAATTAAATAATTCACCGTCGTGAGAATTAACGTGAGTGCAACACATACGAAAGTGATTTCTCAAATAATGGTACAGATATACTTTCAATCCCCTTTTTATTTATTTGAGGAACATTTTTATTTATTAACCTTATCCTCATTTGTGATTTACACAATTGCATTGTTTATGTGTCATCATGAGAAGCCTCCTCACACTTAAAAAAAAAAAAAAAAAGCCTTCTCCTTGACTAGATCAATTACATGTAATGTCATTGCATTTTAAAACTAGATAGTGATTATACTATATATTTCTGACATTAAACGTTTCATATCTAGGAGTTTTTACTTCTTATATATATGCGTTTGCAGTTTTTTTTCTTTATATGCATATTTATATATAAGGAGCATTATAACAGATTTGTTAATATCCTAGATGTAGCTACATTTCTCGGATGTACACGAAGATAATGTTATCAAAACCTCGATTTATTCTCATATTCTCATATGTGTATCTCTGAACATAAAAGTAATCATAACATCTTTGTATTAATCTTTGTTGAAAGACACATTGTTTTTGTTAGTTGGATTTTTTGTTCAGGACAATGTTGTATAAACATATATCATTTGTCTAAATATATATATATATATAATAAACATATATATGATCTTATTATATATGAAAAAACTTGTAGATTCAAGTAAATAAATAGGGAATCAACCCTAGAGTTTAAATAAATAGGGGATTTGATGGTTTCTTTTAATATCAAATCCAATAATATTGGTTTCCTATATTTACTTGATTCATTTTACTAATTTTACGTTTGACCGTGATTTATGCAATAGACAAAATATAGAAAACTGATATACGCAATTGACATAATGCAATCTGGTTTCAGTTAATATAGGAAAATTACTACTAATTTATACACATCTTTCATGACTAATTAAAAATTATGCATGCAATTGTAGGAATCATTTTTCCATTAATCTTGTGATTGACTCAATTATTGTGGCCTAAACCCTATCAATTATGACTATATATATCATACCATATTTTCATCTACCGTATATTTCTATTGCCTATGTTTTATCTTATATCCATAATTTATATTATGAAAGTAAGAATTATATTGCTTATGTTTCGTTTTTATCTTAAATTCATATATAATTTTATATAAGTTTTTGTTTACTTTTATAGATTTATTTCCACAAAGCTTACCTTATATAAACATACACAATTTTGTTCAATCTTCTACATTTTTAATATCTATAGATTAAAAGTTCTCTTTTAATCTATTCACTCATTGTGAATTACCACCTAGTTGATAACTATAATACATTTGCGTCTCGAATTCTTCTTTCGAACAACAAGAACAAAAAGTCGGTCTAATCTTCGAAATAGTCCCAAAGTGATTTCTCTAAAACAAACTTTTAAGATAAAATTTTGTATTATGTTCGGCATATTAAAAAAAAAAAGTCTTTGAAAATGAGGCAAGGCAAGCACATATGGGCAAGGTGCATAATTGAAATGGAAACAGAAGAGAAAAAATAGATAGTTAAAGAGAAAAAGAGCAAAGAGGCAGAGCTGTCTCCCCCACGCCTTTAGACCAGAAAAGCTTAACACATTCATCTCCACGTGGTCCACCTCTCCTCATCATTCACCCACAGCCTAGCAATGTTATTTACAGCTCACCATGGGGCCTACTACAAGATCTCAGATTATAATATTGGGCCTTTCAGGCGTATGTGTGTTTGATCTTTGTGGCTTCTTAGATAAAGCCCAGTTCTATCACACATCAATTGTTTTTTTTTCTCCTTTGAAAAACGATTTTGCGACTTTTTCTGGTCTACCCATAACAATTTTTGTTCTTTGGTTTTTAGACAGTCTTATAGTGGTAGATTAGAGCATTTTAACAATGGTGTTGGCTCAGTGAATATTGATGTTCGTGGCTCAGCTTTTATGCATCTTGGTAACCTATGTATTTTCTTATTCATCAAGTTACGTACTTCAGGTTACCTAATAATGTACGTTACTTCAGTGTAAAAAAATTTATATGTTATGGTGTAACTTGTTACTCTTTCATTTCTGATTAAATGAGTCAAACAAAAAGGTTTCAGTTTAACTTTTGAGAAAGACGAGGATTAATATACCCTGTTGTGAGAAGAAAAAATGACAGTCAGTGTTTAGATGAAGAGCATTTCTTCTCAAGCTGAAATTGTGTTAGAAATTGTTATGGACAACATACCATATCCCAATGCTAGATGGATGCTTATTCTTCAGAAGGAACTGATAACTCTTGTTCATTTTTATCACAAATTTTGTTTTAGATACAACTAAAAGAGCTTCCACTACCTTACTAAAAACCAGAGATTCTCAATAACAATGGTATAAAAATTGGTTCACTGGAGTGCTACGAACTTACTAAGGCGTCTGCCAGAATACGAGTACAATTGGTGAAGAAAGAGACTATTGTAGAATTTGCTTCAGGTGAAGAAATCACAGTATCATTGGAATACGAAAAACCACTACTTCTAACTACTCCAAAATTAAAGAGTCAAGGAGATGCACCACCAACTTAACACTTATCTTGGAGAAAGTCGACCGATTACGTTGAGGGACTCTCGGATTCTAGATGATTCTCAACTACAATTCAGCTAAAGAATCTATCGGCATGTCAAGAAGTTTGGCTCATAACCATCATAAAGACATTTCAAAAGGACATTGACAGTGAAGGAAACCTCTCAACATGAACAGATACTTGAACCTCACAAGTCCAGAAAAAGGTATGAAACTCCATAAATGACTCCTTCTCCTACCAATGATCTAGGACCCACTCCCAAGACAATGCTAGAGAATTTAGAAGCAGCCATTTGCAGGAACACTCAAGGAAAATGTCACTCTCCTATTGACTGCAAACAACATCAGCCAACCTGGTTTGAAAAAAAAGAAGAAGATAATACCAGTGAAACCATGAGGTATCCCTAACATCACAATCTTTCCACCAAGAAATTTTTGAGAGAAGCCACGCAAATAAATCAACCTTGCAAATACTTACTAAGAAAGAGATCATGGGAAAATTTCACTAAATTACAATATAGTAAATAAATTCTCATGGCCCATTAAAAATTCGGCATAAAGGAAAAAAATCCTAGAAAGAGAATGCAAAAGACTCATGGCAGAAACGACTGTGAGTACCCTCGCCCATGCCATTAAATCTGGAATCCCTAAGCTCGCTTTGGCCACCAAACTTATGGACTCAAGAGAACAACCCCGCCCCCTCCTGCAGCAAAAATAAAAGGACGACCACCAAACTCAATAAACAACTTGATCGTGAAAGGTAATCAGCTCCTTGGAGAAGGATCAAGAGCAGGATAAAGGAAGAGGAAAGTTCAAACTATACACCCTTAAACTAAGAACCGCATGTCAAAAAGCATTAGTGGCAACGACATCAAGAAATAAAGTTAATCGGAACACTATTGGTGATCACCCCAAAATATCAAGACCAACCCTTGGTACGACGGACAGACTTACAAATGGGGTGTCCTCGAGCAGACCTAAAGGACCAGGAAATGACACTTCTAGCAAGAGGAAGGAGGATTTCCAAAATTTTCAAGATCCTCTTCCTAAAAAGTGGTGGCTTGGAGTTGTTGTGGTTTTGGGAATCCCACAACAGTTCACCCACTCTGGTAACTTGTTGAAGATATATATCTCGACATCCTCTTTCTCATAGAGACAGAAAACCAATGAGACAGTTCTGAAAAAACTTCTGTGATTAATTTTGAGCACAACTTACTCGGTCCGCCTCACTCACCGGTGGGGATGACTTGCAATGTTTTGTAACAAGGATCTCGATCTTCAAGTACTGGCTCAGAACAACAACTTTCTTGATGTGGTAGTCTGCTACAAGAAGAAAACCTTCAATGTCATCTTTATCTATGAAGACAATTCTTCCATCAGCTTACTGAACTAGGGAATCAGAGGACATGCGCATGGTTGTTGACATGAGATCTTAACAAAATTCTTAATAATGCTGAGAAAAATGAAGGTGTTAATTGAGAAGAAGTATCATTAATTAAGTTTATATCTTTCCTATCCAAATTTTTTTTTCAATCTTCATCACACGGGCAACTCCTTATTGTGGTGTCGCATCAGGCACACTCACACAGTGCAATGTCGGCTTGATAAATCACTCTCAAAAACACTTTGGCTGAAGCTTACCCGACAGGTTACTAGTCCTATTTGGATTTTTAAGGCTCGGATTTTTGACTACACTTAACGGTTCTGGAGGATGGTGTCTTCAGGAAACATGGCTTGTTCAGATATGATAGGAAGCTAAGCAAGAACAAAGAGGTCAAGAGCTTGATAGCGGCAGTACGGAAGGGAAACCTCCAATCATTGAAAGCGAGAATTACAACATGTAGGACTGCCATCTCATGGAATCGTCTACACCATGAGAACAGCCAACAAATAATCAGAAGCAAAATGAATAAGTTTAAGGAGGAAATATCTGATCAAAATTCATGCGAAAAAGAAATCCTATCCATTAATGCTCGATTGTAAAAATTCTACAAAGAGGAGAAAGGCTACTGGAGGCAACATATCTACACACTCTGGTTCTCTGTGGGAAACAAAAATTTCACGCGGTAACGAACAACAGAAGAGAAGCCAATAAATTTCCAGTCATGGAAAACAAAGATGGAACAACATTCTTCGAAGGTAGGGGAGATTACTGGAGTTATCACAAAACATTTTCAATCTCTTTACTACAAATGGGAAAGATAGTGCAGTAACAATGAAGGAAGCAATCCAACCAATAATCTCAAGAAAGATTAGCTCTGGTCTGGATGCTATGTCGACAATCAGAGAAATATAAGACACCTTTCTCTATCCACCCAGATAAGGCTCCGAGTCCCGATGGTTTCTTATCCATCTTCTTACGAGAAAAATGGGCTGCAGTTGGACCAAAAGTAACAGAGGAAATCCAGAAATTCTTCAGATCGGGTCTGCTATCCAAAGACTTCAGGTTTGAAACTAGTTTCTGACTGCAGACCCATCACGCCCTGCAGTATCTAGTTAAGAACATATCTAAGATCATCTCCAAGAGAATTCAACTCATCCTCTCCAAGATAATTTGAGAAAATCTGGCGGCTTTCTTCAGCGGTTGGGCTGTTACCGATAATGAAATAACCTCAATAAGAGTAAGGATGCGGACAATGACAAAGAATGGTCTATTATAAAATTGTTGATGTATGGCCACATAAATTATCAAAGGATGACCAAATAAGATTCTAATGATTAAAATAAACATGGATAAATCATTGGAATGATTTTGACATGAGGATAATCCATTGAGTTGAATGGTCGTAAGAGTGTCAAAGGTTTCATAAAATTCATGAAGCACCTAGTAACCAAAAAGAGAAATGGAAGTTTTCGAGGATGAGAAGTCAAAGTCCAAAGGAAAATAGACTTAGAAATTAGTTATGGTTGGAGTATAGGTTACATTAGTCGAGAAACTGTTTCTTAGATAGATCGGAAATGATTATGAAACGCTGGTATGGAAAGACAAGATATCATGGGATGGAAAACAAGGTGGTGTAAGAGGTGCTTCAATTTGAAATTTAGTTTTGGAAGAAGTAATGGTACATGAACATTTTTCGGGAAAATTTAGCGGATTTGAAACCCTCGCAATTGGCTTAGAGCGTTCTAGAATCTCGGAAAATGTATTTAAATTATGATGATAGGAATGACCTTAGAATTATTGTAGAAGTGTTTTGATCTGGAAAAGCAATGTCTTGGCCAAGGAAAACCATTTCCGATAATTCATTTAGACAACGACACATTTGGAATTGAACATGACTCGTTTGAACCATGTATGATGTGTTGAATGTGTTTGAAAGCTTCTGAATAATGCAGATGCCTTCTTGTTTCCTTGAAGAAGTTGGACATGTGTATCCTCTTGAATGGACCATTTCCAAGCTGTTGTTGTTTCATTTCTATTGGCTGATTTCATAGCTGGCAATCTTTATAATATTATTTGATAAATCAATTTTCACATGCCGCACTCACTTTCATTCTCACCAAAAGTCAATTACATGAATACCCTTAATGAATTAAAAATTACACTGAATTGACTTTACAAGAAAAAATGTTTTCTTTCTTTTTCATTAGTAAATGTTTAATAATATTTTTAATTTTAATTTCTTTTTATAACCATATAATTAATAAAAAGGAAATTTGTAGAGATTTTGTAAATGTAAAACGATATTTTACTTTATATTTTCCCCCAAACAATATAAATAAAAGAAAATATCTATAATTTCCAAAAAAAAATTGAAAACGATATAAGTTAGATTTTTTTATTTTCAAATAATATTTTATAATTTTCAAAATATATAAGTTTTTATATATATTAAACATAATTTGAAAAACATTTGAAAATTAAAATACTTGAGCTATTTTTTTTTTTAAATATATTTTTAGTATGATTATATATTTGATCAAATGATTAAAGAGAAAATAATTTTAAACAACATAATTGATTGTCTAATATCACATTTCTCAAATCACATACTAAATTAAGAAAAATATTACAGACTATGTTTATCAATGCAACTCGAACATTATATTTCTATTTTCTATATTTTTAAAACAATATATATCAAATTTTATTAGATTTATAAGATATATTTGAAGTCTTAGAGGATGATCAAACCAAAAGAAGCTAAGAAAATAAAATTCATTTTTGACTTAACTAAAAATTGTTGTTTAATTTGAAAACAAAAAAAAAACAATACATGGACATCAATATAACATACCTGAACCAATCCAAATTATTATACATAAAATCACATATCTAATTAAAAGGAGAATATAATGATGCTTAATACAATATTACTTTTATAATATAAATTAAAATGACTTCAAACTTATAAAACCAACATGTAATATTTATATTCATGCATAGGAACATAATATTAAATAAATTATTTTTATATATCATAAATATAAATTATAAAATTACTAAGTTACAATGGAAGCGAAGATTCAACAACTATTACAATTTGATTATTTTGTAAATATTTAATTCCATGCTAGGATCACCTAGTAAAACTTGTTTTGATTGGACATAATTATAGTTTGGACACCAAGCTCTCTCCTATTTGCTGGTTAAATGGTCAAGCCACCTCGTGCTTGCTACCCACGACCATAACCTCCCGCTTAGATCATTCTCCTCACCTTTAATGCAACTCGAACATTATACTTCTATTTTCTATATTTTTAAAACAATATATATCAAATTTTATTAGATTTATAAGATATATTTGAAGTCTTAGAGGAAGATCAAACCAAAAGAAGCTAAGAAAATAAAATTCATTTTTGACTTAACTAAAAATGGTTGTTTAATTTGAAAAAAAAAAAAAACAATACATGGACATCAATATAACATACCTGAACCAATCCAAATTATTATACATAAAATCACATATCTAATTAAAAGGAGAATATAATAATGCTTAATACAATATTACTTTTATAATATAAATTAAAATGACTTCAAACTTATAAAACCAACATGTAATATTTATATTCATGCATAGGAACATAATATTAAATAAATTATTTTTATATATCATAAATATAAATTATAAAATTACTAAGTTACAATGGAAGCGAAGATTCAACAACTATTACAATTTGATTATTTTGTAAATATTTAATTCCATGCTAGGATCACCTAGTAAAACTTGTTTTGATTGGACATAATTATAGTTTGGACACCAAGCTCTCTCCTATTTGCTGGTTAAATGGTCAAGCCACCTCGTGCTTGCTACCCACGACCATAACCTCCCGCTTAGATCATTCTCCTCACCTTTAAACCCCCCCCCCCCAACGTCCCTAGTTCATTCCTCACACCAAAACCTGACCATAGGTATCCTGAGTGAATATTTGAGTCTTAAGGTAAACCTTCTAGTCATTAGTTTCCCTATCAATTTAGTTTCAAATTCTTATTTTCTATTTAGGTTTATATATTGGTTCCAAATATGGGAACATTGGGAATCCGTTTGTATTAGAATTCATTCATAGAAGTTTTGAGCCGTACCAACCGCGATATAGAGGTGTAGAGTCAAAATAAGGATATTGGTGCTAAAGCCAAAACACTATATTGTCCAAGTGAGTATCGGTTATGGGTTTTGATTGTTGAGTGTGCAGTTAGCGTCTGCAAACAAAATAATTGACTGATGCATTGCTATGCTTCACATCTAGTAATATATTGATCATGATTGATGCTTGTTATATATATTGGCTTATATCGTTCCGGTATCGGCTCTGAAGGTATAACATGTTTGTGATATTGATGTTATGATGCATATACTCATGTGATTGTGTTATACCGTATGGTCCTTGGCTTAAAGGGTTGAAATGTTTGAGCTTGATATAACGGGGGAAACCCATCAGGCCACAAACTTCCAGGTAGAAATGATATGTGAGGATCTGACACTCGGATAGAGTGTCGTGAGAGTCATTGGTCCCACCTGAGTGATGCGTCTTGTCCGGGCTGTACCAAAATTAGTTTCGGTCATGATGTGAAAATAATGTGATAGGGATATCTACCCTAGACCATGTAGTTGCATAACAATGCAGTAATGATATTCTTCGGTCAGGCTTTTGAGACTTTGTATCTAGGGTCGATGTGGGTGGTTATGCCTCTTCAGTTGGCTTTCTGAGACATTTTATCTATACCTGATGTTGGCGAAAATGTGTAAGGTGGGGCTAACAAATGGCAAGAGGCAGCCTAGATGATCGGTGATGATTTAACCATCTATGAAGGGTGGATGCTTGAGTTACTTGATTGCTTAGTTCTTATCTTATATAAAGCTTGAGACATTTGTTTATTAATGTTTAATGATTGATGCTTAATGCCATAGATGATGTAATGATTGGGAGTAATTACAATCAATCCATTCATCCAACCAAACCAACCATCTACTCTTCAATGCATCTTCAATTCGAGCTACATCAGATTCATCATGTATATTAGTCCTCCATGTGATAACGGAAGCAAATAACTTTTCCATTTTCTTATATAGATCTGTTCTTCCTCAATGAATCTCTTTGATCATAAAGAATTTGCGATTCCATTTCTCTGAGGTGAAGGCAAGCAGATGCATATAAGGAGTAACCCAAACTTCGAGATCCGCGATTCTCCTATTGAAATAAGATTCACTGAGAAAGATTTGTTTGTTGAGGTACCAAAAACGTCTCAACCGATCCTGATGGAGAGCTTTAGATTCCACAATTACGGTCAATTCATGTTACTATCCAACACAAACATGGAATTCCCATGTGCGATATAAGTTCTATCTCTTATAAGCACTTTGTTAAATCCAAAGTTCATATTCTTAATGTTGGTGTGCTGATATATTAGGGAAGTCATGGGTATTAATACCAATTTCAACGAAAAGACATAAAGCACTCAAAGCATCATGGCAATCCTATGAATTAAAAAGTCTGTAACAAATATGCAACATTTATTTACATTTTAATCTTAAAAGATGTGTGCTTTAAAAATATGGACACTGATAATGTTCTAAAGCATCTACTCTTCAAGGAATCAACTGTTTGCTTATTCGACGGGCTAGCCATGTTATTAGATGTGAAATTGGTTGCTTCCGCTCTTGAATTTAAGGTGGTTGTTGTGACAAAAATCAATCAAAATTAGTGGAAACCTTGGAGATAAAAAAAGTGATAAATAAAGTTTGGAATATGGATATCTAATTTACTAAATTATTAATTCTAAAACAATGTGCCAACTCTTTCTTAATCAACATTCATCACTCATTTTTATATTGACCAGTAGTGTGATGCAAAAAGTAGTTACCACAAAAAGTAAGTCCTCAAACTTTGACTGTACGTAGAAATCTATATGTGTTGACTGTGTCCTCATTCTCTGTATAAAGTGTTGTTAGGTTAGGGTGTGTGGCATTGATGAAGGTTATGTCTTAAAATCAACTTATTGTAGTGTTAAGAAGCTGGTGACACTGACAGAGCTTAACACCTATGTCTTGAATTCAGAACCACAAGTAACACATAATCTGTTGCATATGACGAGTTGTTATTGAATTATCCGACGACGAGTCACCAATGTTTTTTCCAGCAATATTTTCGGTGGAGTTTTTGAGCGAGTTTCCATCAAGTTTTATGGTAAGTTTGACGCCTCCTTATTTCTAGTTTTGGAAAGTTCTGTCTAGAGAAAGTTTCCATTTACAGAAAGCTTTTATTTTATGAAAAATTCTATTTTAGGAAAACTTTTATTTTAGGAAAGTTTATATTTTAGGAAGTTGTTATTTTAGGAAGTTTCTATTTTAGAAAAGTTTAAATATTAGGAAAGTTTCCATTTTGTAAACTTTATTTCCGGAGACTCTGAACCTAATTGTTAATTCTCGTGTTACAGTTAACTGCATCTTTCCGTTTGTCAATTCCAGTCAGTTGCAAAGGTAAGGGTTATTCTTTTCATTTCTTATACACGGTTTAGGACTTCGAATATATATATATATATATATATATATATATATATATATATATATATATATATATATATATATATATATATATATATATATATATATATATATATATATTCTAATATGTCCAGTCTTCTTGAATTGTGTCTGTTTGGAGTATGTGTGTTAGGTTGTTAGTTTTTGTGCTAAACTTGAAATAGGAGGTTAGAGGATTCAACATTGTTTTTTTCATTTAAGTACGGTAATTGTATGTGGATATTTAAGCAAGTATACCTTTTAGCTGAATTCTTCTGACTGTATGTGATCGGGCACTCATCCAAATTTAGGGTGGCATTGCACTCTCCAGATTATTGGTGGCCTGGTACTCTCCAAACTATAGGTGAACAAACACTCTCCCGGCAATTGATGGTCTTTCTCCTGATTATTGGTAGTTTGGCACTCTCCATACTATAGGTGACCGTAAAATCCTCAGAATGTTGATGGCCTAGTAATCTTCAAACTATAGGCGATCGAGCACTCTCCCAACTATAGGTGACCGGGTACTTTCCTGCCTATTGGTGGCCAGGCACTCTCATGATCATAGGTGACAGGAAACACTCCATGAGCCATCCAATGTTGGGGTGTTGGTGTGTACGAGTATCTGATTAGAACCATGGTTTTTGTTCTTTGGGTGTTTTAGGTACGTGGCTGATTCATGTTAGATTTAAATTATATATTTAGAGTGATATATCCGAGTCTATGTATTTCGGGATTAGCATTTTATATTTTGTTGCAGTGGCGGAGTCATAAAGTGTTTGTATCGGGATCAGGAAAAAAAATTCGTGTACTAGAGTTATAATTATTTTGTAACTATAGAAAATGGGGTTAAAACTAATATAAATCTAAAGTTTTTAGAAAGGGGTCAAATTTTTTTTTAGTGGGGTCAATATAAATTTTACGTAAACAAAACAATTTTTTTCACAAAGTAGTGGGGTTAGTTGACCCTCGTCCTTGTTAGCTACTTCCGCCCCTGCTTTGTTGAGTGACTACATGTAAGCCATCCATCTTTTCCCTCTTTTTGCAGGTGGGAGCCGAGTAGGATATTTGATTGAACGGATGGTGTTTTTAGACGTTTTCTATTTTTGTTTTCAGACTTTTTGTTTTATGATTTCACGTATGATCATTTCAGCTATTTCAATTATTGAATTTTGGAATTATTACATTATTATAATGTGTTTTGAGTTTTGAGGTATAAATTGTTGTTAGGTGAGTCGTGAGACGGGTGTCACCACTGGAAATATTTCTGTTATTGTGATTTGAGCATTAACATTAACTTTGATAAGATGAAGAGAAATCATATATAGCTCCGTATGTTCATTATGCTTCATTGAACAGAACATATTTAACGTGTTCCTTGAGTTTGATATACTTTCTTGCAGCTTGGTTCACGAATGTTCTTAAACCTCTACAAAATGGACCGACCCACTTTAACAGACCTACGTATTGGTTTCAATTGGAGAAGTAACTTGATGTTACAGCTTATATTTTTATAGAGATGTAACTTGATGTAACAGCTTATATTTTTATAGAGATGTAATCTATTATATAATAGGAGAGTTTCTCTCCTCCTGATGCGACACGTCAGCGGTTTGTGGGTCCCACTTTTTAAAAGTATGAAAAAATGTCAAATATGTGGCTCGAACCCGGGTTATTGAGATATAAGCACCCACAACTATACCATTGCACTAAAGGATACTTTGTACATTGACGGTCGAAACTAATATATATTAGAAAGGTGGAAAACTAATATAACATTGTGGTCTCCACCTCTTTTTTTTTTTTTTTTAAGTGATGGGTAACGAATGGACTTCGACAAAAGTGGGCTTTGGGCTTATTGATTTTCTCTTTATTAGGCTTTGTATCTGCCCAAAGTGGTGATACGAACAAAGCTAAGAAGATTAGGGAAGTCGCCATCTTCACCATCTCCTTCGTCGCTTGCGATTCCCCTTCCGGCAATCAACTATTATGGTCAATCTTTAAGGCTCTACGCACATTTTGTGCCTACCAAACGCTTAGTTTCTCCTCTAAGGCCTTCAGAGCTCTCATATATATAGAATCCCTCGAGGTAAAAGCTCCATCTTGTCTCAAACTTTTCTTTCTCAGTTTTCCGATCGCTTTACTTTCTCACATCTGTCACGAAAATGACTTATCCAGCTGCTCCAGCCGCTTCAGCCGTCGTTCCCTACTCCACTTTCAACTCCCTCCGGCGTTAGTGTTGGTCGGCTCATCCGATTCTAGGATTTCAGGAACATTAACAAGAATGGAGAGTTTATGGGCATCACCATTCTCCTCCTTGATGAACTGGTGATGATTGTTTCTAACTTATTTTTTATCACTTTAACTCTTCTTTGCTTATTCTTTGTTCATATATGAAACATGTCTTCATCTTTTTGTTTTGGTTTTGTCTATAAGTTTTTTTATGAACAACTAATGATTTTTCTCTGTTTTTCTTACAGGATTTTGTGATCTACGGTTTCATCTCTGCAATCTCCAAACAAAACAGGAAAACTGAATGAATTATGTTTTTAGCAACCGAATCTAAAAGAAATAAAAGACATCTTACTTAACAAATTAAAACCTTTTCTTTTGCAGATTCCGACGACGACGAAGCACCCGAGGACTGACGACAATGGAATGATGCGGACGAAGCCTAACTGATGTAAGTAAACTCCTCTTCAATAACACATCACACTATTATCGCTCCCCAATCTCACAAACTTAAGCTCTAATCATGCCAGGGATCCCACAGGTCATGCTGTCCCGACGACGGAGAAAAAAAAAAGAAAGATAACCTAACGTTTTTTTTATTTTTAGTTTTTAAGTTCAAATCATGTTTTAGACATAAAGCCCAACATAATTTGAGCCCAAACATTTTAAACCCACAATTATTTTTTCATAATATAAAAACGTCAACTTTCGTTTATGTTTTGTTAAACTATTTTAATCTTTATGTTTTGTTAAACTATTTCACACAAGGGCAGATCTCCTTAGAAGGGGAGCCACTCGCCACGATGCTTCCAGTTTCCCCATTCTTGAAACTCTTATAAACCACAAAGCCAATATAAGAGCTCTGTTTCAATCCAACGGCCGGATTTTGTCACAAACCACCCCTAAGCCTAAAGAGGGAAGAGAAGTGGAGTGCTGCGTTTTGGAAGATGGTTACTTGGAGTTTACAAGATGAAGATGGAACCCGTGACGAGGAAGACGAGGAGAAGTGTTACTTGGAATATCCTAAGTCCTAACGTTGAGGATGTAGACAATGTGTGATCTTAGCGATGAAAATTAGTGTAGCTTTAAAATATGCTACTACGGTCCTTGAGCTCCCTAACAAGTACTAGCAAACAATGTGTATTTTGAAAAAATAAAATAATTTTGTAATGCAAGTAGTTTGAAACTTTGAGTATTTATTCAAACAACGGATATATACAAAGTTGATAACTTGATATGGATCCCCAAATAAGTTGGTGCTGCGCTGTCATAATATCTGTCTTTTTAAGCTTCTTCATCTTCTTCTCTTTCTCTTTCCGTTGTTCCACGCTCTCTGTTTCATGTTTAGCTCTCTGTTTCATGTTTAGGGCTTTTTTATATTCTCTATATTTCACCTTAATTATATTTTTTGAATTTTCCTTCCGTTTTGGGAGATGTCTCTAACTTGAGTTAATCGTCAAAAGCTAGGATCAATTTTGTTGTCTTACTTCCGATAAATTTTATTCTTTAATTTGCACAAATCTTAAACAACACCAACATCCCGTAAATCATACCGCCCCACCAATATCCAAAGTAACCAGCCCCGCGCTTGCGCGGGGTCTCAGCACCTAGTGTAACTCGATGTTACAGCATATATAATACTTGTAATTACTATTTCACAATTACATTAAACTTTAGGAGAGAATTGTTACAGTTTTCACGTAATTCCTTACAAGCATTTACATATGGTGTAACGTCTGTACCACATTCTGTTCAAGAACTTGAGTCATGTGTTGTGAACACAACACACTAAGCGCCTAAGTTGTTGGAATAATGTAGTTGAGACATGCACATTGCATGACAAGACAGAGAGATTGAGAGAGAGAGAGAGAAGCAAAACATCAACGCCGTTGTCGTTCAGCAACTACATTCTTGGGCTCATTTTATATAAATAACATCTCATGAGCTTTCAGAATTTGTTTCTTAATCCGACAGTTCTCCTCTTCAGTCCCTTCGGTGCCTCACAGGCGCTTATAGAGGTATGTTCATGATTCTCAGTCATCGACCTTAAGAGTCTTGAGTTTGTTAAATTGATCGTCTATTGTTTATGAAACCGGAGTCTATATATTCACCTAAGAAGCTGTATAAAATTTTATCGAACCTTTTCAGTTCCTTGATGTATAGCTTTTCGTCCATAATGTTCTCGACTATGACAAAATATGCTAATGGCATGTATCTGATCATATTAGAAATGTAGAGATGGTTTTAGTTAAATATTTCAAGCATTCTCATGAGCATATAACATATGTATACACAAATTTCATGATCATTTCGGCGTGTATGTAAATGCATTGACAAGCATACATCCTCATGATCAGTTTATATGATGTTCTGAAGATTTAGGACTAAAGAGGCGGATTAGAGATGAGGCCTAAAGCTGCTTCAGGGAAAGCCATAATAGTGCTGTGCCTCGCCAGCTTTCTTGCAGGCTCACTGTTCATGAGTCGATCTTTGAGTCGCTCATACGTGTCTGAAGAAGAGGATAAACATCTCGCAAAGCATTTGTCCAAACGTTTAGAAGTTCAAAAGGACTGCGATGAACATAAACGCGTAATAACCCCTTCTGTACTTATCCCTGCCAAACATAATCAACCACTTGCTCATGTATATATATTTACTAATAACAATTTTTTTTCTACTTCTGTTGATTAGAAACTGATAGAAAGCAAATCTAGAGACATAATAGGAGAAGTATCAAAAACCCACCAAGCAGTAAAGTAATAGTCCAAATTATTTTTTTTTTGTTAAACATGATTAAGACAGACAATGTAACAACACTAAAAGTGTTAATAAAATATTGTGTAGAGCATTGGAGAGAACAATGTCAACGTTGGAGCTGGAGTTAGCAGCAGGACGTACCAGCCATAGAAACAGTGAGTTCTGGAGTGAAAAGAGCGCGAAAAACCAGAGCCTGCAGAAAGCGTTTGCAGTGATAGGCATCAACACAGCATTCAGCAGCAAGAAAAGACGTGACTCGGTGAGGCAGACATGGATGCCAACAGGAGAAAAGCTGAAGAAAATCGAGAAAGAGAAAGGGATTGTTGTAAGGTTGTGAAGTAAAGCAAGGAAAAGACAATAATTATCAAAAAGCGAGTCATCTAAAGTTTGTTGTTGTTGTTGTTGTCAGGTTTGTTATAGGACACAGTGCAACCCCAGGAGGAGTACTAGACAAAGCCATAGATGAAGAAGATTCAGAGCATAAAGATTTCTTGAGATTAAAACACATTGAAGGATATCATCAGCTCTCTACAAAGACAAGACTCTACTTCTCAACAGCAGCAGCAATGTGGGACGCAGAGTTCTACGTGAAGGTAGACGACGATGTTCATGTCAACTTAGGAATGCTCGTTACAACACTAGCAAGATATCAATCAAGACCGAGGGTTTACATTGGATGCATGAAGTCCGGTCCGGTTCTTTCACAAAAGTAAGAATCTTAAATATATAAAATTGACACCTTTGGATGTCTGAAAAGTGTATGAAACCAGGGGAGTGAAGTACCACGAGCCAGAGTTTTGGAAGTTCGGAGAAGAAGGGAACAAGTACTTCAGGCATGCGACAGGGCAGATCTACGCAATCTCTAAGGACTTAGCAGCGTACATCTCCACTAACCAGTGAGTGACAATAATAAGAGTATTATTAATTCATGTTTTCTTGAGCTAGAAGTAATGGTTTGTGTGGACATATATAGGGGAATACTGCACAGGTACGCGAACGAGGACGTGTCGTTAGGAGCGTGGATGCTAGGGTTAGAGGTGGAGCATGTGGACGAGAGGTCAATGTGTTGCGGGACGCCACCGGATTGTCAATGGAAAGCGCAGGCGGGGAACGTGTGTGCTGCGTCGTTCGATTGGTCATGCAGTGGGATTTGTAAGTCGGTTGACCGGATGACACGCGTGCACCGCGCTTGCGCGGAAGGAGACACTCCTCTCTCTAATTTTCGATTCTTCTTCTGAGTTGGTTGCTTTGTGGAATGAATAAGGAGACGTTGCAAAACGTAATAAAAATGATCTTTTTGTTGATGTGGAATAATTGGTTACTAGGATAAGACATACATCCTACACAAGGCGTATGGTAAATCTATATGAAAATTATTTAAAAAATATCGTATGAAAAAATAAAATTTATATTTTTGATCGAATTAATATTTTTGACCCTTACCTATTTTGTTTTTAGATTCTTAATTACAAATTTGTTTATAATGAGCTGATCTCATTTTAACAAATATTTTAGTTCAAAAAATCACTTATGGCATAAGAACCTAACGTTTAGGCCGAAGAATCTCAAACCTACTATTTGATTAAAATGAAACTATGTCAGCTCGGTTTTATATCATGATTTAGCAATTTAAAACTTAATAATGTTTCGAAATGATAAATGTTTCGAGATGCTAGTATTTTGTTGTTGCATATATGCACGTTTTCTTATTTTTAACAACTTCCTTGTATACAGTTAGCAATTTCTAACTTCCACTTTTCTTGTCACTGGTCTCGCTTATCCTGAAGCTTAGAAAACATAAAGCCAACGAGATAAACAAAAAACTAAGATTAGTAATTTCTCTTAGGTTAATATATATAAATAGAATGCATATCATTTGACCATCTAAACCTATGTTTTCATTCTTGATAATAAATCAGATTAAAGTTCTTACTCGAACAAAATTTCGTCTGTGAAATACCTTTTCAGTTAATTCCATGACAAAT
Source organism: Brassica napus (assembly GCF_020379485.1). Taxonomy (NCBI): domain Eukaryota; kingdom Viridiplantae; phylum Streptophyta; class Magnoliopsida; order Brassicales; family Brassicaceae; genus Brassica; species Brassica napus. The sequence continues at coordinate 17,802,406 of NC_063438.1, forward strand.
TGTCTTGGCCGAAACAAAGATTGTCAAATTTTGGCATTCCTCCGGTAAAAATAGATGAGCTTGAATCTGGAATGCAAGTGTGGTGTATTTTCCTGAAATTTAGATAAAAATAATATTACATATAATTTACATAGTAAGTCATTTACTAATCAACAATAAGCTTGAGACTTGAAAAGCAACTTCTTGACCCAAAATATGTTTGGATAGCGAGAGAATTACAATATCACAAATCCACATTGGAGAGAGTGCAAAAGGAGTCATAGTTAAGTTGAAATTGAGCAAAGAGGTAATAACTTATCTCTTCCCGCCGGAATATGGTCTCTCAACGTTATGCATCTTGTTACAAGAAAAGGGCAGCTTGTTTGAAAAGCTTCTAAGGAGCTGATTTTCACAAGTTCAATTTCTGCAACCTACGAGAAAAGAAATGACAGGTCATTAGTTAAAAAAGGAGCACCATATAAATCTTATACTTGTAGCAACAAAACAACACACAATGCACATAGACAATCGGTGAGGTAAAATCATTGACCATCATCAAGAACCAAACAACAACGATATATCCAAATGTTGAGGCGTCAAGAAGGTTGTACGTATTTTCATACATACTACAATGAGCCCATCACCATCAAAAAATTTATGATGATGAGCACAAAAGAGGTTATTCATGTGATGGATAACAATGAGGAATCAAATCTATACTCCAAGACACAAAATGGATGGTCCCTAAAGACAATTCACATGGCGACAAAGAATATATGAGCCTTCATGCTACTAGAATCATGATCAAATTTTGTGGAACGAAAACATCGCAAAGAAGCTAGTGTTCATCAAATCAATTGGTTTTATCACCACAAATCGATATAACAAGTTCTTAAATATTCCAGAATGAAAGACAACATATAAATATGAATCAGAAAATCGTTTCATTTGGAATCATACCTCTTGATGGATCAAAGAATATCGATTCAAGCATCACACTATTTTCAGTTCTGCAAAATTCATCTAGCGCATCTCCGTTGAGATTGAAACCCTAATCCTCAGTGACTTGAATTATCTCCATGACACAGTTGAACTGAACTAAAAAATATTTCAAGGGATCCACAAATAACTTCCTTCCAAGGGTTCTCTTTTTTCAATGGTTGTGGCATGTGAAACAAAGAAGAAGAAGAAGAAGAAGAAGAAGAAGAGCAAGTAGTATCCGCTGCAACGAGCTTCTAACATTCATTCATCCATTTGATTCATACTATAAGAGAAACATTTTCGTTCAAGGAAAAAGGTTTCAATTTTATACCATGTTCGAAAACGCAGAATAGGCTGATGCATGACATGAAAATATAATAACGTTAACTAAAAATTAGTAACTTAATCTTTTGAGGGGGTTTTACATGAAATACACATAGTTGAGTGGTTTTACCATTAAAGATCTAAAAAGTTCAAAAATTCAAAAATATAAAAATATAATAACATTAACTAAAAATTAGTAACTTAATGTTTTCCAAAATTAGCATTTTAAAAACTAATGCAAATAGATGGGTTTTATATGTTTTAAATCAACATTATCAATGTATAAACTGAAAAAGTAAAAGACCAGAAAATATAATAAAAATGATCTAAAGATTTACTGGTAGTAGTAGTTCATTCGACCAGCAATAGAGATAAAATAATTATCTAAAAGATTAGTAAATAAAATTTTCAAAACTGGAACTGCAAATAAATTATGCGAATCGATGAAATATATTTATTTAAAAATCCATATTATATATGGGAGCTAAAACTCACAATTATAATGTTAATGTGAATAGAGTAAGTTTAGTCATACTAGGCTATATTCACATTAAAAATTTAGTTGCAGGTTTTAACTCCCACATATAATATGAATTTTAAAATAAATCTATCTCATCGATGCAACATAATTTATTTGAAGTGCTAATTTTAAAAATGTTTATCACTAATTTTTAAATAATAAGTTTATCTGTAGTGTTGGTCAAAAGAACCACTACTACTGGAAAATCTTTAGATAATTTTGATTATATTTTCTGTTTTTTAATAAAAAATATTAATTTATACATAAATATTGATTTCAAAATAAATCAAATTCATCTATTTGCATAAACTTTCAAAATGCTAGTTTTGAAAATTTAAGTTACTAATTTTTTAGAAAATCTTTTTATATTTTTACATATTTTTTAACTTTTTAGATTTTTAATGGAAAAATCCCCCAACTGTGTTTATTTAATGTAAAAATCCTAAACTAAAGATTTACCGGTAGTAGTGGTAATTATGACCGACAATGTAGACAGATGATTTAATTCATTAAATAAAGTTAGTTTGAGGGTTATTTCACTAAATATTTAGTTTAGAGTTTTATACCCAAAACAAACTTAGTCGAGAAATTTTGACCTTAAAAATCTTTAATAATATTCTGATAAAAAAATTCATTTAGCTCCAATTTAGATTTGGATAGCATAAACATTATTATGCCCATGCATAGCATGAACCACAATCCTACTTTAATATAAAAAATTACATATATTTAGTATGTTTTAATAATTTGTAAACATATAAGCCGCTTAACCAATAATTTAGATGTTTGTTCAGTTCTAAGCGCTAGACATTGAGTCTCTGGACCGTTTAGCCAATTACCGTTTGAGCTAGCTTGTATCTTTCGAATTTATTCGCATAATTAACATTTCTATATGTACATACATAATATGCTTATATAAACTAATCCTCGACTAATCTCTGATATTTTAACTCGTTAGGGGATAAGATCGATCGCCCGATTCAAGTCTAGCAATGTGAGTTTTACATTACCAAGTACTTAATGGGCTGAACAATGTCTAGGCCCATTAAAGATCATTAATGGGCTGAATGACCAAATACATGTAACCGGAGAATCATCCCTTTTATTTTCTTCCGTCGAACAATTTTCGGAGTGAGGAAAGAGGTTTAGGGTTGAAAGAAGAAAAAAATGGAGAGGAATCGTCTGAGTTCGTCTGCCGGTATGGAGGTTCCAGTCGCCGGCGGCGGAAGTGTTGTCAAATGGGTCGATATATCAGTCTCTGCTCCTCCTTGTACGGAGGACAATGGATGTGTTCTCCTTCCATCGTCGGAAGAAGACTACGCTTCGAGCTGTGTAATTGGCGAACCTCCGATCTCTTTCGTTTGGAGAATCAACAAAACGAGCTCAAACGTTCTCGAGCTTCTTCAACTCTCTTCTGAATCTGGGTTTCCTTTAACTGGGCTTCGCTTCGTCTTCGCTCATACCCTCTCCCCTTTCGCTTTTCTATTCCCCGACGAGGTAGATTGAAACCCTCTTCTCTTCTCCACTTTTAGTTTATGTTGAAATTGAAGTTACGGAATTGAGTTGCAGGGTAATGATAGTGGTCGTCTCGTCTTCTTTCTTTACGCTCTCACGCCGTCTGGTGTTGTCTACCTCCTTAAACTCGAGAATACTTCAGCCTATAAGTCCGGCTCAGTCTTCCCGCTTGACCATCTGACCCACTTGGATGTTCGTCCTTACTTGAACGAAACTCATGTTACTAGTGTGGCTGCATCGCCTGGGTTCCTTTTCCTTGGGAGGTCTGATGGCTGTGTCTCTTGCTTCCAACCTCTGAGACCACCAGGTGGATTAACTCTGCCATGACTTAGTATCTCCATTTTTTTTTATGTTTCTCTTATCATTTGCCTCATCAGGTTTCCACCAGGAGCTACGTGATGATACAGGACTTGGTCGTCTTTGGGGTTTTGTAAGGCACGTATTGTAGTACCGTTATTATAAAACAATTGTCTTGACTTTAATGGAGTGATATCTTTCGATGTTCATCATCTATATAACCACTTTTAATGCGTAATGTAGGGGGACAGTTGTTGCAGCTGTGCAAGATTTGTTTATATCAGAAGTTTATGGAAGATATTTGATATGCGTGCTTCATGCTGATGGGGCGTTACGTGTCTGGGACATTTTTACCTGTAGCAGGGTTTTGTGTCAGAGTATAGCTGCTAAAAACGTTGAGGGTAATATCTGTTACTTCCATCGGTGACCATTAATTTATTTTGTTTGATTAACTTTTATTCATGCTTCTTTCACTAGGGGTTATGTGTCTGAGGTTATGGTTGGGCAAACCTGATTACGATTCTGGCATCATTCCTTTAGCTGTCTTGTATAGAAATACTATGGTAAGCTGTTACTACAAGCATTTCAACGAATGACTGGAGTGTGACATATGTAATTCATTTTCTATTGCATTCTCTGAAGTGATAACCATTTCCCAATTTTTGAAGGATGTCAACGTGGGGGACGTGATCACTGTATATGGCCTGCACTTTAGTTCCGGGGAGGGGATAGCCTTGTCTCTGGATTCTGGACTACAGAATATTTCACTGGAAGGGGTATGTATTTTGGTTGTGACACATGCCATGCTATGCTATTCTGTTTTTCTTTAGCTCATAATTTTGTTTTCCCTGATTCCTGAATTTCGCAGGGGGAATTGTGTGATGTCAGATTTACATCCGACAAGATCTGGACTCTGAAGGCTGATGAATTGACATCTCACATGTTGTACCACAAATCTAGCACCATGTAAGTTCGAGAACACTTAAGTTTCTGCTGATTTGCTTGAATCTTTATACTCCATGTAAAAATTGCATTATACTGATGTTTTAGGAGGTTATGTACATATGTGCACGTCTTTTTTTCTCTCGTCCTCTTCTGTTGGAACCTTTACTATTTGGAAACATTGATTCAACATATATAGTAGTCGAATTTTTGTGTTACAATTCCTGGTGATGGAATCCTCTTGAAAAAGTGCAGAACTCTAGGCGAAACCCTTCCCAGAGGTTTCATTTCTGAGATTTGTTACTCTGGTGTATCTTTATAGTAGTGGTTGTGCTATTTATTACTTCCGACATTCTTGTGTTCACTGCTTTGATGTTTGTTTCTTGATGGTGGATAATGGTCTACTCTGAATTGTTTTCCTTGACCCAGGGAAGCACGGTCTTACACTTTACAGGAGGAATACATTTCTGAGCAGTTATTTCTGAGTGCTAGGAGCTCTTCGCATGACCTTCTTTTGACTTCACATTCACTATTTTCATCCGCGAAGGTCTTTATTCTAAAACATAGCTTTCATTTTGTTGGAAAAAATTATATACTCAATCTGCTTCCCCTTTTATGCATTTTATGCTGTATGAGTCCATCTTAACCTTTTATTGCACTTTGCAGGATCAAATTATGGGATTCATTTCATCAATCTTCGTACGTAGGGTTCTTTGTCCTGGAATTTATCACAATGTTGCCTTGCGTCTAACTTTACGGGACCACAACAAACACTGGACTGATTCTGAATTTCAATCCTTAAGTCTTGATGAGCTTAAAAGCGAGATTCTTTTACTAGTTGAGCAAGAGGTTTGTTTTGTTGCACAGTTCTATAGTACCTTATAGATACAATGCATTTGACTGCTCGTTGGCATTATTCTGGGTCATACAAGCTGAAATATGCCTCTGCTTATGTCAGGTTACTGGTGAGACTTCTATTTCAGTTTTTCACTGGTGGGAAAACTTTTGTTCGTGCTATCTTGATCACTGGTGCAACAATAATGAACCTTGCACGTTACTGGTTCAGTCAGATGTTATTGGTTTAGTTAGAAACAATTCTGTATCACTGTTCTCTAGATTAGAGAACGTTGAGCACAACCTTGGAGGTATGTTCTTGATCTATTATCTAGGACCATAGTTTCCTTGTATTGCTTATAATCACTTTTTTAATACGGTGTCTGTCTGTTGATAGGATCTTCCTCTGAACACAGCAGCCTGACAAGCTTAGGCTTGGGGATGTCTATCAATGAACATGAGATTCTGTCGGAGGTACTAAGATGTACTTTGAAGATCAATAAGCAGTGGGGTGCTGCTCCTTATGCCATGTATTATGAATCGATTACTGGAAGGCCAGTTATCTCATCTGAGGAAATTGTTCCTCGCTTAGTTAACATCCTTGAGTCGGGATATGCGATGTCCATAGGTCAGCGTACTTGGTCGGATCTTGGTACTGATAGAGCATGGGAAAAAGAGCTGGAAGCTCAAAAAAATCTTAGGACATTTTCCATTGAAATGTTATTGTCTCTCTCTGCTCTATGTCAAAGGGCTGGATCTTGGGGAAAGGTTTTTACTATCATGGAGCACTATTTGCAGTATCTGGTCCCTAAGAAAGTTATGCATAACAATGTTGGCGAGACATTATCTGATATCTGTAGTTCAATCCTCGTTCAAGCGACTTCTCAGTTTGCACAGGTGATGTTTGAGTCTGCCTTTGACATCTTCCTACTCGTCAGCTATCTGCTTAACATCTCTGGGCAGGTCAGTTTACATTTCGATACTAATCTTACATACTCTACTTCTTGCAACTTTTTTTTTATATTTTAAACGCAGTCATACGTTCTTTTTCCTCTCTTTTCTTTGGCTTTTTATTTTGGCAGGTAAATATGTCACAGCAAGACATATGTAAGCTACGGCTTGAATTGCTTCCGATGATCCAAGATATTGTCTCAGAGTGGCTCATCGTTCTTTTCTTTGTTACCACGCCGGCTCAATTGACTTCAATGGATGATTTCAGCTCTAAGCTCTCATCTCTACAGATTGGTAGGTTTTTCTCCTTCGCAAATATTCCCCAAAGCTCATACCTATATCCAATATTTCTCACTGGACACAATCGTCTTATCATTGTAGATAGCAGCATTGACAAAAGATCATGGAACACAATGCTTGGGAAATGCGGTTTCTCATTGGCGTATATTCTTCTTTTCAGTGACCGAAGTTGCATTGTGGATAGCCGATTTAACTTAAGATATCTTCCAAGTTCACAAATCATTACAAGCTTGGTACAAAACTTTATCAGCTGGATTCGTTATAGTAAAACAGGAGAAGACGCTTCTTCTTTGCTAAGACGCTCAACTGAGCTTACTCTTAGGTTGATCAGGAATGGACAGGCTGATGCGGTTGAGGTAAACAACTATCTCTGTTTCTTTAGTGACAAAACGCTGTATTTAGCTAATTGCTAGTTAAAATTAACTGCTGATTCCTCTGTTTTGTTTTTTCGTATATTCTTAATTACCATTTTCAAGCGAATCCTCTTGGTTGTGGAGGCAAGTTTACGTGGGGAGAAAACATTTGGACATGCCCAAGATACCAACGGAGATTGGTGTCTTCTTCAACATCTCCGTGGTTGTTGCCTCCTTGATCAAGTACAACGTGGAGCATGCGGGATATCAAGAGAGAGGAAGATTAGTGATTCCATCCGCTGCTTCTTCAGGTGCTTATCATTTGGAGTCTCTTCACGGATAATTTTGTAGCCTGTTCATGTTTAAAATGTATATCGTGCCAATACGTAATTTGTGGGTTTTATCCTAATCTCATAGAAGACAAGCTCGCTATTTTTTTGCCAACGTCTCTGGTTCATTTAATTACTAATATTTTCAATTCAAGAACATTTGTCTTGGTATTTTTTAACATACATCTCATGGTATCGACCCTGGTTACCGATGCAGAGCTTCATCAGGTGAAGGATCTTGGAAGGCTTTGCACAGTTTGGCTAAAGAAGCAGGATTTTCACATTCCACAATTGGTGAGCTTCTCAAGAAGTTTGTTCTTGTTCCGGTTCTTTGCCAGTTTTGTTTTTTCGAAAACTAGGCTTTGTGTCTTTCTGATTCCTTATCCCTTTTTTACCATCCATGTTGAAGCAGGTGCCAGTATTTCAGATGGTGAAAAGTCTTGTGCAACATGGAAACTTCATTACTATGAATGGGCTATGCAAATTTTTGAACGGTATAATATAAGTGAAGGAGCTTGTCAGTTTGCGTATGCAGCCCTTGAGCAAGTAGATGAGGCCATTAATTTCATGGAGAGTAGCGAGAACGTCCATCCACCTGTAACAGCCACTTACTGTAGAGGACGACTGTGGGCAAATGTTTTCAAGTTCACGTTAGATCTGAATCTTTTGAATGATGCTTACTGCGCTATTATTTCAAACCCTGATGAGGAAATTAAGCGCATCTGTTTGAGGCGCTTCATCATAGTTCTATTTGAATGTGGCAAAACCAAGGTAGAGGTCAAGAATGCTTATTTTCTTATTTTCCTTAATTATTCTTTCTGTGTTTGGCAAATAACGAGAACATTTGACTGGCCATCATCTCCATAATTGTTATAAATAGTGTAATTCATGTGCAATTTCTCTTTGCTGTTAGTACTTTAGATGTAAGCTTGTTTGGAACTAAAAATGACTCTGCTAGTGTGGGTGCTATCATAATGTTCAGCCCTCCACAAAGATGTTTGTATTACCATGATTTAGGAAGCAAACTCTTATAATATTTCTCTTTTTATTTCAGATCCTCAGTGAGGGACATTTGCCTTTCATTGGCTTATCGGATAAGATCACCCAAGAGCTCTTTTGGAAGGTATTTTGTGGGAAGCAGAGTCGGTTTGTTTCTGCATTTTTTTTATTTTTACTATATTTTCTTCTGCGATTTGTAGGCTGGGAGGTCTGAGATAATGATAAAGCCAAATCCATACAAGCTGCTTTATGCTTACGAGATGAGACGACACAATTGGCGAATGGCGGCAAGTTACATGTATCAGTTTTCTGCTCGTCTGAGAAGTGAGGCAGCATCCACGGATTATAAACACAAGTCCCTAGTTTTGCAAGAGAGGCTAAATGGACTTTCTGCTGCTATAAATGCATTAAGTCTTGTGCATCCTGGGCATGCTTGGATTGATCCACTACCAGAAGAATCCATGCATTATCCAGCAAAAAAGGCTAAAAGAGTAGAAGAACAACAATGTTAGTCTTCTCAATCTCTAAACCCTGTGGCGTCATTTTGTTATATTGATGTATTATCCCATGGATAGCGACATTTGAATTACTTTTGCAGCAGTAAGGAGTAGTGACCAGCCAAAAGGGTATCAGAGTTGCATTGATATCGAGAAAATCCAAAACGAGTATGTTTTCACTACAGCAGAATATTTGCTTTCTCTGAAAAACTTTGAATGGACATATTCAGGTAAGCTGTCTCTTATTTCCTCCATGGACTATTTTGAGTTTGCAGTATAGGGGCGGTTGTAACTTTAATTAATCCGTGCTTTAGAACTAGGGTATCTTCACCCTGAATGGGATGTGAGGGAATTAAGAGCTTGATGTACTACAACCGTTGAAAGGATTATGTATTGGCAGTCTCCTTTATTTGGTTGTCGTTTTGTGCATCATTGATTTAGCTACTGGATTAGGTGGCATAACTGTCTTTATGCAATTTCCTTAAGGCATGATTTCAGAAGGATCTCATAGACACTGCTGACTGTTTCCAAGTAATCTTATACAATCATGTCTTATAAATATGCGTTGTTTTGTCGTCACTCCAGGGCTCGAAAAGCCACCACCGGACTTGGTTGACCTTCTTGTTCAGGCAGACTTGTATGACATGGCATTCACTGTTGTTTTAAAATTTTGGAGAGGCTCAGCTTTGAAAAGGTAAAATTTCTTGCTTTGTTTTTCTAGTGTCATGCCTTGAGAATTACGTAGGTTCTTGAGAATTACATAGGTTTAATGAATACTGCTTATTCTCAGGGAGCTGGAAAAGATATTTGAGAATATGACAATTAGATGTTGCCCTGCTAAAGGAACGCTGTGGTCATCGTGAGTGAATGTACCTTAGCTGCTTGGTATTTCATTTGGTTACTTGTTGACTTGCCTGACTTATCCAAAAAAATGTACCATTGTTCACAGAAATGATCTCAGGCCTAATCTTTTGCTAACATCTACGGAAGACGAAGTCACTCATTCGCCTGATAGAAGCCCTGCTGCTCAAAGCTCCAACTTGGCTGGTGACTGGGAAATTCTTGAGGTTTATCTTGTGAGTAATTTCTGAATTCTTGATTGGAGTTTACTTTTAGTTTTAATTGGTATCGAAGTATTTACTACTCTGAATTTTAGGATTATTGATTAGCTTAGGGTATTGAAAGTTTTAATCGTTGTTTGGTTGTGAAACAATTTATGTGTATAAATGCAGAAGAGGTACAAAGACATACACGCTAGATTGCCAGTTACTGTTGCTTCAACCCTTCTTCAGGCAGATTCTTGTATCGAATTGCCTCTTTGGCTGGTTCACATGTTCAAGGTAAATTTTCGATAATATTTTGGGATATTTGAGTTGATTTTTTATTTTTATTTTGGTATATGATATAGTATATAGTCTGATTAATTTAGGTAGCTTTATAAATCTGGGTTAAAACTTCTTGATTTGGTTTTCCTACATCTTTGATAAAGATAACTGGCATGCATGAAGAATGCTCATCAGTAAGCTTTTTTTTCACTGTTAGTATGTCTGAGATACAGATTCTAGAGTAGATTTTATTTATGCGTTCCTGTTGCATGACTCTCTAATGTTGAAGATGTTTATAATCTCTCTGTACAATACTTGCTGTGCATTGTAATCTATAACTAGGTTGGTCGCTTTCATTTACACCATGGAAAGAAACAATCATGCAAGTCTTGTTGACCAATTTCTTGTTTGTTCGACAGGACGGCAAGAAGGAGAAAGCTTTGGGAATGGGTGGGCAAGAAGCAAGTCCTGCTTCCTTGTTTCAGTTATATGTTGACTATGGGCGTCTTACAGAGGCCACTAATTTGCTATTGGAGTACATGGAATCATTTGCATCATCGGTGAGTTATATGATCTATGGCTTTCAGCTGTAGAGAGACTATTGGATTATAAGTATCTCGCTATAGGATAGTTTTTTCTCCATAACGGGATATGTAGGTTCACTAGTGTTTCCAGCTTCTCAAGGTTAAAAACATCTAGTTGCTAGAGTCTTACGCCTGCACAAATCAATAAAACATATTGATGCAAATTTCACCCCTTTAAAAGCGCTCTTATGACTAAGCATGAGTTTTCACATATGTATATTTTATTTGCTCTCTTGTGAAACAGAAACCAGCAGAGGTACTGAAAAGGAAAAAGGTATCAGGGGTTTGGTTTCCTTACACAACAGTGGAAAGACTATGGTGGGCGCTAGAGAAAACGATGAACTCAGGACGGATGTTGGAGCAGTGCCAGAAGCTTAAGGGACAACTCCAACAAGCGTTACTCAATCACTTAAAGCTGGTACATTTGCTAGTAACAATTATAGGGCTATGGGAAGTGAAAGTCATGTTGTGTGGTTTTTTATCAGTTTAATGAATGTTCTTTTTCGGGTTGGTTGGTGTTTGTTTTTGTTGCAGCTGAAGGTGGACTCGGATGATGCTGTGTCGTCTGCAACAGGCTGAAGAAAATCAAAGTTGAAATGGGAGGCCTCATGACTGATTTGTGTGAATCTGAAACTCGTATCTGTGTTTTCGGTTTTCTTAAGAGTACATTGTTATTGGTGGTTGCTGCTAGAGTACATTATCCTCAATTTTCATTACCAAAACTATATGATAAAAATCAAATTTGATAATCCGATCTGATCCGATAAGAATCGAGTCGAAATAATGCAATTGATCCGGTTCTTATAATTTTAAAAATTGTCTAAATGAATTCATATGTCAAATCCAGAATTCCAAATCAAATGGAACCAAGACAAGTCGATCTAAAACCGAAGTATTTTGTTGAAATCAAAGATTATATTGGACAAAAGTTTTGCAGGCTTTTAAAGACGAAAAAGTAATCTCATGAATCTATAATATTCTTCGTTTAATATTCTATCTTTTTCATAAGTGTTATTCTAACATTTTTTTTGTTACACAAAAAGCAGTCATTTTACAATTTCAATGCAAATTATACTTATTTTCAGCTATAAATTAATTGTAAATTGTATTGATTTCATAAATAATTTTATTTATCTCAAATATTATTGGCCAGAAAAATGTAATTAATAACAACTTACATATACTTCCGTGACTTTTTTAATCTGTGTGAAAAATGTCAAAATGACACTTATTTAGAAACAAATAGAGTATATACTTTTAAAAAAAAAATACTTAAAGTCAATTATGTTCTTATTTCATCTAATCAATCATGTGATTTCGTCTTATTTCTCCCTCTTCCCTCTTTTTCCCTCTCCTCTCATATTCGACATGTTCTTTCTCTCTTCCCGAGAAAAATTGTTTCGGATTTGTTTACATTTAATTCAATTCGTACACAACACTGCAATAAGCAATTTTCGATGAATTATAAGTGTACCTTCATACCCAGAACTACATTAAGCACTATATGTGTACCCAACACTACATTAAGCAGTACATGTTTCTCAATTGATTCAATTCGTATTCAACACTAATAATATAACTGGACACAACTATATTGGTACAACTGGTATAACTTAGTATTAGATAAGCTGTAAAACCGTAAAACTTGGATTACTATATTGGTAAAACTGTAGAAGCAAAATGAAATAAAATTATAATCTTATATATTTAAAAAAATTATATATTTTATTAGATGGTTAGATGAGAAATGATTATAGGAAACTCAATATAAGTAACACTACCTACCCGACACTACATTAAGCACTATATGTTTCTCAATTGATTCAATTTGTACCCCGCACTTATGGTATAACTTTGTATAACTTGACACAACTATATTGGTACAGCTGGTATAACTTAGTATTGGTTGAACCGTAAAACCATAAAACTTGTACAACTTGATTAGTAAAACTAAAGAAGAAAAATGCAATGAAATGAAATTATTCTATTACAAAACTTATATATTTTATAACATTAAGTATTTTATATTTTTATTAGATGATTAGATAGGAATTGATTATAGGAAACTGAATATAAGTCTCTTGAGTACAGTAAAACAAAGAAAATACAAAAGTAAAACTCTGACTTTGAAATTTGTTTTTATTAAATTTCCACCCAATTTTGCCTCCCATTTTATGAAGACCCCGAAGTCATGTCATTCTGTTGTCAAGTATAAAAACCATTTATTAGGGTTTTCCCATTTCTACAATCCTCTCAAATCCTCATTCCTCCCATTCTTCCCTCTCTCTCTCTCTCTCTCTCATCTCTCTCTCTCTCTCTCTCTCTCTCTCTCTCTCTCTCTCTCTCTCTCTCTCTCTCTCTCTCTCTCTCTCTCTCTCTCTCTCTCTCTCTCTCTCTCTCTCTCTCTCTCTCTCTCTCTCTCTCTCTCTCTCTCTCTCTCTTTGCATAATGAGCAATCGGTCGGGTTTCTCTTCCACAAGTGGTGGCTTGACAAGAGTCAAAACCCAGGGGGTCCCTATTAGGTGTTACTACGATTTGGGTGTGATCGAGCTTATTTTCAAATCCGATTCAAAACCTTACAGAAAATATTATTGATGTCGCCATGCGTCCAAAGGAAGATAAAACCATTCAGCTTTAGTTATTAGTGTTTCAAGTTGTCTAAACTGCCATTATTTTCTATATTTTGTAGCTTATGAATGACAATCATGTCTTCCACTGGGTCGATGATGCATTCAAGGATGAGATACAACAGTTGAACTATCAAGTTCATGTGCTAGAAGAAGAACTTTAACTTCTCAAAGCGACCATGAGAACTGAAGGAACCAATAATGGAAGGATACTTATATGTTGTTGCGTAATCCATGTTAACATAGCTCTAGGGATGTGGTTGTACAAGTTATTTGAACTTTTATCAAGTTAATGAAATTATAACTTATTGTACAGCTTTGAAGATAAAAATATAAAGTTGTATGCGCTTGTTTGCAAATATACACGTATTATTCTAATAATTGTGAATATAACCCGATTTAATGATAACATGGTTCGATGAGAAATTACTGTAGAAAACTCCACATGGAAACCCCGAAAACTCTCATCACTCTGGTTCAAAGAAAAATTGGTGTTCCTCATACAACTTTGATAGGAAAACACATAGCAGTTCATGATATACATTTTAATGTTTTGTGTTTTATGGTTGTATAACTGAGTGAAACTGGTAAAAATAAAAATAAAACAAAATTGAAATGGAGATAAAATTCTAAACTTGTTTGCTTGTTTACAAGTATGTATGCACGTATAGTTCTAATAATTTTAAAAATATTTGTGATTTAAATTCAAAACAATAATTATATTAAAAATTGTGATATATATTTGATTGTTTACAAGTTATTACCTTATACTTTAATGGTTTTTCTCTTAAATATTGGCCTTTTGATAGTATAAAACGTATATATTTCATGAAATGAACTATATTATTACATGGTTAGATGAGAAATGATTGTATAAAGCTGAATATAAGTGGTATGACCATAAAATAATTCTCTTGAATCCAATACAACTAAGGAAAAAGAAAAAAAAATTGGAAAGTGAAACTTTAGAGATATTTTTAAACTGCAAACTTAGTAAAACTTCTACAACAAAAAATGTCTAGGAGGGAATTGAAAATTTTGAATTGGCATCCCAAAAAAACACCATAAGTTAGACTCTCTCGCACCTCTCTGTCTTGTTCAGTTCATTTACTTCTCTCTCTTGAGGGTTCTCTCTCCATCTCTCTATCCTCTCACATCACGAACTCAGATCTAAAAATTCGCGTCATGGATCTATGAGAGGAGAAAAAGAACAAGAGAGAGAAGATGAAGGAACACTTCGACGTTGTCCATGTAAGGAACAAGTCATGAACGAGGTCCCTCTAAAACCAAAGTATCCAACAGATTTTGATACTTTCCTGAGAGTATATACTTCACCTGCAAAGATTTTGAGGTAATCCGACTAACTTTGATTCATTTTAGATTTTGTTCCATTAGTGTGGATATAACAAAATTCTGAGTTTTACTTGCAGAACGACGGCCTCCACTTTCGTCAACCATGGGTTTTCGATGTTCAAGAAGAGGTTCAACGATTAAAGAAGCGTATGGATAAGATGGCTGATGAGATTGCAGAGCTTAAGAGCTTATGTCCTGTGGTCCATGAGTTTCGATGTAAGAATTTCTATTCTATGTTTTTTTTGTTAAGACTTGTCTTTGTTAACTAGTTTAAATGTTATCATTTAAGATTGATCTATGGTTAACTTGTTTTCGGATGTTAGCTGTTTGATTCGTTAACCAAAGTACTTCCCAGTTTTACTACTTACAATTGAAAATTGGACAAAGTATTTCTAAATTTTACAAAATATTACAAATAAATTATAAATTTATAAATGAACTAGTTCAGCTAAATGTTTTGGTTGAACTAGAATATAATTAATTATAAATTCATCAATGAACTGGTTCAGTTAAATGGGTTAGTTGAATTTATCGCTCAATTTTATTAGAATATAAATTTACATTTGATTTGGTTCGGCTCAGATTGTACCCGAACCCAAAAATATCAAGTTCTTAAATCCCATTTACATATCTTGGTATACGATTCAGATGCGTTTTGTTTTTTTTTGGTTGGAGTTACGGTCGGAGTTTCTTTTGGGTAAAAATGCCCAGGTCTACCTCAGAACCAAATGAGCCAACTTCTCGCGTGCCCCAAATGTTAAATGTCAAATCTCCTATGGGCTCCTAGAGTCTCCTATGCCCCTATTTCATAATTTTTTTTTTGATCAAAATCCAAACTCCCAAATCAAATCCTTCCCGGTCATCAAAACTAAACCCTAACCCCCCCAATGGATTAGTGAACCCATGGGCAAATATTTAAATTCTATACCTTTCAAATTCAGAAAAAAATATTTTTTTAATCACATTTTGATGATTTTTTCGAAAACATGGAAAACAACGTTTTTGGATTTTTGAAATATTTTTATCAAATTCTATAAATCAAATAAAAAATATTAACGTTTCCATTTTAATTTTATGACTTTTCGTTTGACATCTATACTATTAAAAGAGAAGTCATGACTTATTTCATGTGTGATATTTTAAATAGACCATCCCTAGAAAATTGCTTACATTATTTTTTTGTATTTTCATAAGAATATCCTAACAAGATATTTAATTATCTTTTTATCCCATCAAAATATTATTAATAATGGATAATTTCGAAAATATATTTATTCCATCAATAGATAATTATAGTTGCATATAACCATTTATAATCTACTTAATATTAATAAAATTTAATTATTCTAGAGTTAATACATACATATGATCTAATTAATAATAATAATTAACATTTATTATGCAAATAAAATAATGTTAGAATTTCACCATGCAAATAATAAAATCAAATCAAATATTAAAATCCTAACACTATTGTATTTTCATAATAAGTGTTATTATTATTAATTTGTTATACATTATACATGTATCAATATTTATATAGATGTTGTGTTAACAAGCATGTATTGATAAATATATAATATTTTAATATATATATATATACTGTAGTGATGAATTTTTCATGCGTAAATTTTTCATTTGGACCATTCTTTAAAATTTTATCAAATTTTACATGAATTAATTATAATATTTATATTTATCTTTGTAATTGAATAACAATAAATATTTTTTAAGAAATCTGTAAAAACAATTTAAAAAAAAATAGGAATCAGTTTAAATTTTATATTTTAATTTTAGTTATCATAAACTATAATTAGAAATTAAAATGTATTTTAGTTTTGATTTATATATGAAAATGTAAAATTATATAAAGTATTATAATTATATATTCACTGATAATAACAATTTAAACTCATTAATTTTCAAAAATAAAATTTACAAAGATTTTGTTAGAAATATTCATTTCTATTTCAAATTAAAAGAAAATATATTTTATCCAATTTAGTGTATTTCTCAAATATGATATTTACCACAAACATATTTTGAATTACAATGTATTATAGTTTTTCCTTAAAAGAATTTTTTTACAGTATCTCAAAAAATATATTTTCTACTATATAGATCTAATTTAATTTTCTTTCATATACATTTAAAAAAACGTATGTAAAGTAATATTGTTACATAACAAAGTTTCCAAAATAATTTTTGTTACAAAAATACAAAATTTATTGTAATAATATATAAGCCACGTAAACATAGCTATTATAGAATTACATAATATATATAACACTAAATTACATTATTGATAAATTTTGTTATATAAACTAAAACATTTTATTATATAAATAAAAAATTCGTACGGTTGTGCATGTCAAAATCTAGTATAAAATTAAAAAAAACAAAATGATACTTTTAAGAGTGTGTTATGAGATATAGGGGTAGGAGAAGATTTGTCTCCAACCAAATGAAAGAACAAACAAATACAAATCCATAAACTACTAAAACTCAATTCCAAACCGAAACGATACCAAATTGAATTGAAACGATACCAAATTGAGCCTAACATAAGAAAATCTACAGCAAAGAGAGAAGAGGGAGACTGAGTAAGTGAGGATCAAAGAATGGAGACTTTGAAATCGCTAATACCTGAGCATCTTCTACAAACAGTGAAGAGCAGCAGCAGCAGCGTCGACGATCTCCTCTCCTCTTCTTCGTCTCTGCTCCGTTTCCTTCTGGGTCTTCCCCAATTTCATCAAGTAAAGTCCTCTCTAAACCCCCCTAACTCTTCTCTCTGCTTCTTCCTTCTCAAAGGTTCATTGGTTTTGAAGGCGGTGAGTGAGTTAGCGGATCCTGATCTGGGTTGCTGTGGGAAGAGCCACGAGTCTTCTCTCGACTTGAAACGTCAAGGAAATCTCTGCTTCCGCAGCCGGAGTTTCGACGATGCTTTACGCTTCTACTCTAAGGCCTTACGTGTTGCTCGAGACAACACCTTACTCGCTTCTCTCTTTCTCAATAGAGCTAATGCCCTTCATGTAACCGACCTCTCTTTCTCCCTAAGGTTGGTTTCATTCCGTCACTCATTCATTCTCTCTTCTCATGTAGAATCTGGGGCTTCTTCAAGAGAGCTTGCGGGACTGCCATCGTGCTCTTCGTATTGATCCTTTTTACTCAAAGGTTTCAACTTGCTTCTTTTGTATTTTCAAAGGTTCCGGCTTTTGAAGTTTTCATTCATATTTGTTTCAGGCTTGGTTTAGGAGAGGCAAACTCAATACTCTTCTTGGAAACTATAAAGATGCGTTCCGGGACATCACAGTTTCTATCTCTCTCGAGTCATCACCTGCGGGGAAGAAGCAGCTGCAGAACGAACTTCTGGCTATTCCAGACTTTCAGAATAAGCAAACATCGGAGAACACACTCTGTTATGCTACTGCGGGTGAGGTTTTACATGACAGTTTTTAGCTATTCAGTGAGGGGTGTTGGATTATGACCTGTCTCTACTTTTGGTCTGTAGATCTACCCAACGTGCAAAGCGAAGTAAAGCTGCGTTGTGTATCCACAAAAGAGAAAGGAAGGGGCATGGTATCAGAATCTGATATTGAACAACCTTCTGTGATACATGTCGAAGAACCATTTTGTGTGGTATGAGCTGTGATTCACAATTATGCCCTTTTCAAACAATATTGTTTTATATTGTTTCATTCTTTAACATGTTTCACTGGTGATGTCACTTCATATATGCAGGTCATATCAAAAAGTTGTCGGGAAACACATTGCCATTTTTGCCTAAACGAATTACCTGCTGACTCTGTTCCATGTCCATCATGCTCAGTACCTGTGTATTGCTCAGAGTCCTGCCAGATTCAATCAGGTGGAATGCTGTCCACTAATGAGATGGACAAGAATCAGAGTTTTCAGAACCTACCTGATGATATTGTGGAGCATATTAAAGGCGTTACATCAGCTGTAAGATATTATTCTGAAACTGAGTG
The DNA here is from genome assembly GCF_020379485.1 of Brassica napus. Lineage (NCBI taxonomy): Eukaryota > Viridiplantae > Streptophyta > Magnoliopsida > Brassicales > Brassicaceae > Brassica > Brassica napus. Next base: position 17,821,105 of record NC_063438.1, read on the forward strand.
TGTTCAAGAGCACCAGCATGAGTGTCGGGGAGCTAATTGGCCTGCTGTACTGCCATCTGATGCTGTTTTAGCTGGTCGAGTTATAATGAAGTTGATAAATCAAGGGGAAACAGCTATGGATCTCTCCAACCTTCATGAGAAATTAGTATGTCCTTTGATTGTAGAATCTTTCTCATAATTTGCATCAGTCACACAAAATCTAATAAGGAGTGAATACCCTCTGTCTTATGCAGGATCTTTCCCATAGCTATTCTAAGATGAGTCCAGAGAACAAGTTAGAGTTGCATCTACTGTCCATAGTATTGATTTGGTGCCTTAATAAATCTTGCTGCCCTGATCTTTCAGTCTGCGAAGCTTCTGTGTCACAGGTTGTCCTCTTCATCTCCCTCCCTAACAACTTTGCTCTCTGATAATTGTGCAGGCATCAACATATATGAGTTCAATGGATGCTAATGGCTTAGGCTTAGAATTTATACTTTCTTCCTTCTGTGATGTTTATTTTTCACTGCAATTTAGTAATTAACTGTGTTTTAAATTGGTTTTTGATTATTTAGATTAAATCTATTCTCATTAACAAAAATGTTTACAGCCTGCAAAAGAGGCATTTGGTTTACTCGATGACTTGCTGTCATCATGATGCCTGAGCAACATTATGTTTTTTTCAATGGAAGTTTACTTATTGGAGTGGTGACCACTGTCTTGATTTTTCCTCTCTGTGCAGACTATTATACTGCTTTCACAAATCAAGGTGAACTCTATGGCAATTGTCCGGATGAAATCCAGCGGCGTTTCTTTCAAGTGCATCCCAGCTGGGAACGTTTCAGCAAAAGAGCCGATTCAGAGTTTAGAGCAGGTTTGTCTTGGCAGAGGTACTGCATATGAGAATGTTATTTAATGCATCTCCCACTTGAAGGACCCATTTAGAGCTAGGTATCACCACTTACAAAGATGCAATCTAGAGTTAAAGAAAAGACTTTAATCTATCTATAACTTGGTTTTGTTATATTTGAACTGCTCTCTTATGAAGCTTTTTGAACGTCCACTTACTATTAGAGAACATGACACATTGGTCCTTGTTGAAGATCTCTTTTTTATTTAAACATCTAGCATCGCTATTTTATCCACAGATCAGAGTTGGTCAGGCTCTTTATAAAATCGGTAGCTTGTTCAATCATTCCTGCAAGCCGAACATCCATTTGTATTTCCTTTCACGTGGACTTGTTATGCGAACAACAGAGTTTGTTCCCTTGGGTTGCCCCCTAGAACTGTCATATGGTCCTGAGGTATTCTTGTGATCATCTCTCTATTTGTCAGTCTGGTCGGCATCATATATCAGCTGTGTGCTTTGAAGTCCATACCTCTAAATTTTTTCTTTGTGCATTACTATTCACAGGTCGGAAAATGGGATTGCAAAGATCGTATTAGATTTCTTGAAGAGGAGTATTTTTTTCATTGTCGGTGTTGTGGCTGTTCTCAAATGAACATATCGGACCTTGTTATTAATGGATATTGCTGTGTCAATTCAAGCTGTACTGGCGTAGTCTTGGATAGTAGTGTGGCTGCATGCGAGTCCGAGAAGCTAAATCATTTTTTGGCTGCTCCAAAAAGTCTAGATCATCATTTTCTGGTAATCTGATACATAATAAGTCATTTCATTGGTGTTTAGCCCCCGTAGAGTCCATTTTAAGAAAATTCCCTGCTGATAATGTTCAATGGTCATTTTAACGTTTAACTGTTATTTATTGGAGGATATAAACAGTGTTTCTTGATACCAATTTAGTTTAGTTTGGTTTTTGTTGTGTTTCTTTCACAGGTGAGTGAAAAGGTGTATGCTGGTGTCAGTGAAGTAGCTTCAAGTTTGCTCATTAAACCTAGTGGTTCTCTTCATATAAAAGCAGATAAATGTTTGAAATGTGGTTCCCGCTGTGAAGTGGAAAACTCTCATGTAGAGGTGAACAAAGCTTGGAATCACCTGAGAAGGTAGCAATTTCTTACTTGAAGTTTCAAGCTAAATAATTAGTGTGAAGTTTCGCCTCTTAACACATGGATCTCTCGAGACTGCAGGGTGGAAGAGTTGATGAATTCAGGACGTGCCAATATTTCTGTATTATCAGATTGTTTAAGGTCCATCGCTGTGCTCAGAACTCTCCTTCACATGTATAACAAAGACATTGCCGATGTGAGTCAAACTCCTCTATTTATGCTAAAGGACTCGAAGCATTGCTACTCTATATTGCATATGCATGATACACGTACGATAAGGTTCACGTTACACGATACACGTTTCTGTTTGTTCAGGCGGAGGATAAGGTTGCTCAGGCTTGCTATTTAGCTGGAGAAATGAAGGGTGCAAGGGAGCATTGTGAAGCGTCCATCAAGGTAAAATCATAATATAGTTATTCTGCTTCGGTTTAGACCACAACATAAGTTAATGATTGACAATGGAGAGAATTCCCTTGAATCACCTTCAAATTTTCTTAATGACTGGTAGTTCTACTGCTAAGATCCAAGAAATTTACAATTGCATATCAACCCCGTGAATGGTTGAGATGTGAGATAGATTTTGGGTTTGGTGGCAGATTCTGAAGAGGCTGTATGGGGATGAACACGTTGTGATTGGAAATGAACTGGTGAAGCTTGCGTCGATTCAGCTTGCATCAGGTGATTCGAGTGGAGCCTGGGAGACTACAAAGAGATTGTCTCAAATATTCTCAAAGTATTACGGGTCACATGCTGAAACTCTTTTCTCTTACCTTTCATGTCTTAAGCTAGAAGCTGCCAAAGCCGTTAACTTGTGATCTTAAGTCTTAAGCCAGCACTTTGTGCTCTAATACCTTGGTTGCTACAAAAAGATGAAATGTTGATTGGTAGTAGTGTCTGTTGTGTATGCTTTTATAAGGAAATGTTGCTGCATTATTTTTTTTGCTGTAAATTGTTGGTGGCCACTAAAATTAAGAAAACAAAAAAGGAGCTGAAGTCAAACGTCCAGCGCCAAACCCCTTAAGCTTCACTTCCTTAAACCATCAGTTTCTGACGTTGTTTATTACACCTTAACTTTTGTTGTATATTCTTTGCAGTGCATGAATATATAGGTAACTGTCACTTCATGCTTCTTTATTTGAGATCATTGAATGTATTGTTGTTCCTCTTGCCTTTTGGTTGATGGATGGAGTGTTGTCTAGAGGAATGAATCTTAACTAAAGCATCTGACATTCAAGCGAGAAAACCCAATCCACACAATACAAGATATCACAGGAGAGAGGAAGGAAGAACAAACCCACTAAAGGATATAACAAGAATCCATAGCAGATCCAGCTAGAATAGGATAAAAGCCTAACATGTCTGCTAATATATGTACTTTAAGAAGGGTATTGGTCCTATTGGAGATCCATCAATATATATATATATGTAGTCTTTAAGAAAATATGATATATAACAATTTCTGCTGAAAGATGTATATGAAGAAATTGTTCTCTGACTCATTAAAGACTACATATATGTATATACATCTTCAGCAGAAATTGTTATATATCATATTTCCTTTTTTTTTGGTGGTGTTAAAGAAAAAAGAAGCATAATTAAACATGGAAAAGTTTAATTTTCCTTTTTTTTTTGAGAAATGGCTAAAAGTTTAATTTTCTACTAGGTGTTTACCCGCAATTTTGCAGGTAGTTATGTTATATAAAGAAATATATATAAATCTTTACACTGTTATAATTTTTGAATAATAACTGAAAATTTAAAATTTTAATTTTTAATTTCAAATATTTGGATAATCAAAAATTTCAGTATATATTTTTAGAAGATATGTGAGATTTAAAATAGTTCAAAAACCTACACCTTAGTCATTAAAAATATTTCTCTTACAAAAAAGAATATTATAATTAATTCAGATAATTAGTTGTAGAATTATTTTATATTTTAGTTTAACACATGAAAAATCGAAAATACTCTAGCTCTCAAAAGAAAGAAAAAAGAGAGTGTTTTTTGTGTAACTCCAATATGACCAATACAATGATCGGAGTCTTTTATCATAAAAGATATTTTGTAAACGGTTTTGTGTAGGCTTTAAAAACATAAAAGTTATAATAATTTCTTACTCATGGTTGGTTTAAAAACATTAAACTTATTTCTACAAAAAATGCTAAAGTATTTTATTTTATTATATATAACTAATTGATAAAGATAACGAAATTGATAAAACATATATATTATTTCTCTAATTCTACAATTAGTTACCATAAATCATTATTTGTAATATCATTTGTATTATTTGGTCATTTGTATTAATTAGTTCTAGAGTTGTTTTTTATTTTTAGATTTGATTAAAATAATAAATAATAAATGTTAATAACCAATCAAATTATAACTATTTTTTACAACTTAACATATTAAAGACCTAGTCAAAATTCAATTAAGTGGCTTCGTAATTAATATATAGTAGGATTTATCTCTTTAAAACTAAAGATAAATTTGGTTAAAGTATAGATAAAAACATGCATTAGGAAAATAGTAGTTTAAGCAATTTTTCTCATAATTTTTTCCAAATCACACTTTCACACCTTGAAATTTGTTCATGGCGAACACGACCCCGACCAACGCTGCAACAAATGAGGTGAGGAGGACTGTCTCATCTTACGACCTGACCTCGGCTGACAACCCAGGTGCCGTGATCTCACATCCACTGTTGAAGGGAACAAACTATGATGAGTGGGCGTGTGGTATGAAAACGGCTTTGACTTCGTGAAAGAAGTTTGGATTTCTTGACGGATTGATCGCAAAGCCAATCGACGACTCACCTGACCTTGAAGATTGGTAGACTATCCAGGCACTCCTTGTGTCATGGATCAAAATGTCAGTTGATCCGGTTCTGCGTTCGAATGTCTCACACAGAGATGTTGCGAAAGAATGTGGGATCATCTGAAGAAACAGTTCTTGGTATTGAACTGTCTGAGGATTCATCAGATCAAGAACGAGCTTGCGTGTTGCAAGCAAAGAGGATTGGTGATCGAATCGTATTACGGGAAGCTGAACCGCATATGGGACAGTCTTGCGACTTATCTGCCCTTGAGAACTTGCAAGTGTGGAAAGTGTGCAGGAAAATATGAAGCTAAAAACAAAGGTTCACACATGATGTAATAAAAGTTTTTTTGATGAATAAATTTAACATTCATTCAAAAAAAAAAAAAAAAAAAAAAAAAAGAGGTTTATGACTCTGTTACAACCGACCAAGTTGGTTCCTAGACTACAAAAGTATTGTAACTAAGATTTAAAAGGATGTACAAAGCAGTTAACCAGTGCTAAACCATGCTTGAGTAAACCAAACTCCAATAGCTATGTTGGTGACGATGTTGAATCAGTCCTTCATTAGCTACTAACGGTACCACTTCTTGTTCAGCTGCGAGTGACACTCCAAGCATGCTTTCCATCTTGTTCTGTTTCAGAGTATTTCTTTATGACTTGTAGGTCGCTGAGTTCAACGTGCAAGAAGCTCAACAGGGAATTTGTTAGTGTAAAGGCCCAGCCCATTATGACTGAGGAAGCTCATCTTCATCAACGGTCATCTCCTATGCTGGCTTTGTTGTCTTGTAGAGCAGAGGAGCTTGGTACGGCCTCACCACAGCTGCGTCTTATCCACAACTCCGTTGCTCCTCTCCTAACGCCTAGTATTGGCTAGCTAATATCTTTTCCTTTACAGCTGTTAGTCTTTGTATCTAGATCCTTCTTGAGTCCTTTATATTGACTCATGTCTTCTCCTTTGTAAATTAATGAGAGTAAAGTATTATTCAGAAAATCCTAAAGCTTGATAACATTCACATGGTATCAGAGCCAGGTTAAACCTTAACAGGTATGGCAGATCCGGTGAATCCTTATCCGTTTCCGAGCAAAGTTCATGTTTTGAGTTGTGTCACTCTCAAGCTCACAGACAGCAACTACTTACTCTGGAAAACTCAGTTTGAATCTCTCTTGTCAAGTCAGAAGCTTTTGGGGTTCGTTAATGGTGCAGTAGAGTCTCCTGCTGCAACTAGAGTGGTGCGTCGTGGTGCGGAAGATGTAGAAGAAAACAATCCGTTGTTCGAAGCATGGTTCTGCACAGATCAGTTGATCAGGTCGTGGCTGTTTGGTACGTTGTCAGAAGAAGTGCTGGGTTCGGTTCATACTCTGCCTACATCCCGTGAGGTATGGATCTCGTTGGCTGATAATTTCAACAAAAGTTCTGTTTCCCGTGAGTTTTCTCTGCGTCGTAGTCTTCAACTTCTAGCGAAGAAAGACAAGACCTTGGCGGTATACAGTAGAGAGTTTAAGACTACGTGTGATGCGCTCAGTGCGATTGGGAAACCTATTGATGAGTCTATGAAGATCTTTGGTTTTCTCAACGGACTTGGGCGTGAGTTCGACCCTATTACCACAGTGATTCAGAGCTCTCTCACGAAGTTTCCGGCGCCGACGTTTAACGATGTGGTCTCGGAAGTTCAAGGATTTGACTTGAAGCTCCAGTCTTATGCTGATACCACCACGGTCAATCCTCACATGGCGTTTGCATCTCAGCATACAAGTCCAGGGTATAATCCGAACTACAGAGGAAGAGGAAGGTCTGGTCAGTACAGAGGAAGAGGTGGTTTCACCAGCCGTGGTCGTGGATTTTCTCAACACCAGTCTACTGGGAACAACAGCCAGACTGAACGTCCTACGTGTCAGATCTGTGGACGAGTTGGACACACAGCTCTCAAGTGCTACAATAGATTTGATAATAACTATCAATCTCAAGCTGCCTTCAACTCGCTTCGTGTTGCAGAGGAAAAAGACTGGTATCCAGACTCCGGCGCGACGGCTCATATCACCTCATCCTCTACTAACCTCCAAGGAGTGCACCCTTATGAAGGAACTGATGCGGTTATGGTTGGAGACGGAGCTTATCTCCCCATAACACACGTTGGTTCTGCCACCATCTCTTCTACATCAGGTAATATCTCACTCAATGAAGTACTGGTTTGCCCTGATATCAAGAAATCTTTGCTCTCAGTATCTAAATTGTGTGAGGACTACCCTTGTGGAGTATTTTTTGATGCTAATTATGTATATCTGATTGATCTCCTTAAGAAGAAAGTGGTGGCAAAGGGAACTCGAAATAAGGGGTTATACATGTTGAAGGATGAAGGGTTTGCGGCTTACTTCTCAGATCGTCAGGTTGCAGCATCTGAAGACCTTTGGCACCTGCGACTTGGGCACGCTAACTTCAACATTCTTCAACAACTCAAACTCAGCAAGGAAATCAACATTAATAAGAGCAGAACAAGCCTCGTGTGTCAGCCTTGCCAGATGGGGAAAAGTAGTAGATTACAGTTTTTTCAGTCTCAGTCTCATGTGTCTCAGCCTTTGGAGAGGATTCATTGTGACTTATGGGGTCCCTCTCCTGTTGTGTCTAGTCAAGGATTTCGGTATTATGCAGTACTAGTTGATGATTGTACTCGTTTTTCTTGGCTGTATCCCCTTCGTAATAAATCAGACTTCTTTCCAGTATTTGTTGCGTTTAAGAAACTAGTTGAGACACAATTTGACAAGCAAATAAAGGTCTTTCAATCAGACGGGGGAGGTGAGTTTGTCAATAACCAGATGAAGCAACTTCTACAAGAAAATGGCATTGTACATCGTATCTCTTGTCCTCATACTCCTGAGCAGAATGGACTGGCTGAAAGACGTCACCGTCACTTTACTGAGTTGGGTCTCTCCATGATGTTTCAGAGTCATTTGCCATTAGGCTTGTGGGTTGAAGCCTTTGCGACTGCAAGTTATATCAGTAATGTCCTGCCTACATCAGCTTTGGATAACAAGAGTCCGTTTGAGATGTTGTTTGAGAAGAAACCAAACTATCGATCTTTAAGAGCTTTTGGGTCTGCCTGTTATCCATGTCTCCGAGCTCTCCAAGATCACAAGTTTGATCCAAAGTCACTTCAATGTGTGTTTGTTGGATACAGTAGTCTACACAAGGGATATCGATGCCTCTACCCTCCTACTGGGAAGGTGTATATCACAAGACATGCGATTTTTGATGAAGAGGTGTATCCGTTTAAAGAGCAATACAAACATCTGGTGCCAAGATATGACACCTCACTAATGAAGGCTTGGCAGCTTGCCACAAGGCCAGAGCTTGTGGTGAAGGAAGCCCCTGTAATGTCTCAGGTCTTTCCTGCGCCAGCAGCCCCTGCAGTGCAAGCTCCGGTAAATGCTCCTCTTGACAATATAATCAATGAAGAACAAGTAATAGAAAACGTGCCAGTGCAAGCAGTGAATGTGCATCCGATGCAAACTAGAGGTAAAGCAGGTGTGCATAAACCGAATGCTCGGTATGCTCTCCTTGCGCCGAAGTACTCTGTTGCTCTTCCGAAGAACATTGCCGACGCTATGAAACATCCAGGGTGGAATGATGCTGTGTCTGAAGAGATGAGGATTATTCATATGCTTAATACTTGGTCGCTTGTTCCACCTACAGAGGACATGAACATCTTGAGTAGTAGATGGGTGCACACAGTGAAGTTAAATCCTGATGGTAGTGTAAAGAAACTGAGGTCTCGACTGGTCGCAAAAGGATGTGCACAAGAAGAGGGTTTGGATTATCTAGAGACATTCAGTCCGGTGGTGCGCACTGCAACTATAAGGCTGATGCTGAATATTGCTATCACCAAAGGGTGGACAATAAAACAATTGGATGTCTCTAGTGCATTCCTTCATGGAGAACTGCAAGAACCGGTTTATATGAAGCAACCAGCAGGGTTTGTAGATCCTGAGAAACCAGATTATGTGTGTAAACTCACCAAAGCACTATATGGTCTCAAGCAGGCACCGAGAGCTTGGTTTGATACTTTCAGTAACTATCTGCTTGACTTTGGGTTTGTGTGCAGCACATCTGACCCATCTCTGTTTACTTACAATCTACATGATCGATTCATGGTGCTCCTGCTGTATGTTGATGATATTCTTCTTACGGGTAGTGAAGAGAGTCTTCTTGAAGAGTTGGTAACGTCACTATCTCACAGATTTTCTATGAAAGATATGGGAAGACCCTCATATTTCTTGGGTATAGAGATGGAGACGCATTCAGAGGGTCTGCATTTGCATCAGCAAGCCTATGTACAAGAGATACTTCATGCGGCATCAATGACTGACTGTAACCCAATGCCTACTCCTCTGCCACAGCGTATTGAAGCTCCTGATACGAGTCTCTTTCCTGAACCAACCTACTTTAGGAGTCTCGCCGGTAAGCTTCAATACCTGACTATCACCAGGCCGGATATACAGTTTGCTGTGAATCTTGTGTGTCAGAGGATGCATGCACCTACGGTGACTGATTTTGCGTTGTTGAAGAGAATACTTAGATACTTGAAAGGAACACTGCGATATGGTCTGCACATTAAGAAGAATAACAATATGACTCTTATGGCATATTGTGACAGTGACTGGGGAGGTTGTCAGGAGACAAAGAGATCGACTACAGGCTTCTGTACTTTGCTGGGGTCGAACTTGGTGTCTTGGTCAGCAAAAAGGCAGGACTCGGTGTCTCGGTCATCAACGGAGGCTGAATATAGAGCCTTGGCAGAGACAGCTCAGGAAGTGACTTGGATATCTCAACTGTTGCGTGATCTCAACATCTCGCAAGATTCAGCCACTTTGATGCTGTGTGATAATCTCTCGGCGGTCTATCTAACCACAAATCCAGCTCTGCATAAGAAATCGAAGCACTTTGATCGAGACTGGCATTATATAAGAGAACAGGTTGCATTGGGCTTGATTGAAACGCAACATATTCCGGCGGAACTTCAGATAGCCGATATATTCACCAAGGCGTTGCCAAGGAAAGCTTTTCTACACTTGAGAAGCAAACTTGGCGTCGAAGAAACTCCCACGCAAAGTTTGAGGGGGGATGTTAGTGTAAAGGCCCAGCCCATTATGACTGAGGAAGCTCATCTTCATCAACGGTCATCTCCTATGCTGGCTTTGTCGTCTTGTAGAGCAGAGGAGCTTGGTACGGCCTCACCACAGCTGCGTCTTATCCACAACTCCGTTGCTCCTCTCCTAACGCCTAGTATTGGCTAGCTAATATCTTTTCCTTTACAGCTGTTAGTCTTTGTATCTAGATCCTTCTTGAGTCCTTTATATTGACTCATGTCTTCTCCTTTGTAAATTAATGAGAGTAAAGTATTATTCAGAAAATCCTAAAGCTTGATAACATTCACAGAATTGTCTACATTAAGGCTGTTCTTTTTAGAAAACGCGCGGCGTCAGCGGCACCGATCAAAAACTGAACAAAAAGACGATGGAAAATTTAATTAAGTTGACGCTGCTACTATTTTTGCGAAGGTTTCCGGTGTCGTCGTTGACGCTGTTAAAAGTGGCGGTATTTATGTTGACGCTGCAACTACTTTTGATAGGCAAAAACACAGCTACCGGTGTTTATGTCCAGACGCGTGAACGAGAAAGCAGTTATAATTAAGCTGCAAGACGCTGACGCAGCGCGTCTTCTAAAAGAACAAGGCTATTGATGAAGTTGATAAGATAACCAAGAGGGTCAGTATGCACCAAGACAATGATAAACGTTTTGCTTCTATATTGATCGTTGAATAATCTTTACAGGTTGTAAATGTTCCACGGAAGGGAGCAAGGAAGCATCCACGGGGGTGGCCACGTACAGGTTTAGAGCTAGAACTTTATTATTGTCCTTTTATCGTTTAATTTTATTGTGCATCTATTATGTGTTTATTCCATTGATGTACACAAAAGATATCCTCTTTATCTGTGGAGGAGCGTTTGTTGATCTCGAGAAGGCCATTGTGGATAGGTTATTTCACTTATCGTTGTAATACATTTGTTTTCGACTTCGATCTGATCATCTCAAATCTTTCTCCAGACGACAAGATTCATCGATTGGTTTTGGAGCACCTGTCCGTGCCAACATGGCTAACAGTGGAGAGACCAGTGGTGCAATAACTTCATATTTGCTAGAATATGTGAACCTCTGTTTCTAAATGTAAAACACTTCTCATTTCTTGAAAGTAATCTTAGTTTTAGAAAAGTGGATTTCAGGTGGAGAGTTTGTTGGACGCTTTCCCATTTTAGTTAGTTTGTTAGCTCTAACAGAGGACCAGCTCATTCGGGTTAACTTAATCTTTTTAGCTTACGTGTATCATGTTGCTGATAATGCGTTTCTTTTTATCCTTCTCATATTGTGCCTTTGCGTTTTGCCCTGCAGGTGCTTGTAGAACCCAAGAATGCTCTTGGGAAACAGTACAAGAAACTATTTAGTATGAATAATGTAAGCTCCCTCAAAATATAAACTTGCCAAGAATGAGATCTGAAAGTATGCAGATTTCAGTTTAAGCTTGGACTTTTGGTTCATGCATGATGTGTTTGCGAAACTTCAGGTAAAGTTGCATTGTACCGAGAAAGCGCTCAGATGATTTCGAAGCAAGCGATGGTGAAGAATACAGGTTCTAGGGGGCTAAGAGCCTTACTTGAAAGCATTCTCACCGAAGCCATATTCGAGGTACTGCTGCTACACCTTTAGATTGTTAAGCTACGATATAAGTATTAGTCTTCACACTTTTGAATCATTTCGTTCCTTAGATTCCAGACGTTAATATGGGAGACGAGAGAATCGATCATGCCGTTATTGTAGATGAGGGAGATTCTCGTGGATGTACAACAAAAATACTCAGCGGAGATGGGGCTTTTGAGTGTTACCTCAACGAAAACAAGTCCAAAGATGCTCTACAGAATCGAAGGTAAAGATACTGGCTGCTTCTTGAGTCAATATTCTCAGTGATATCATTAGGCTACTTCATGGACCAGAGCAAGTAGTTATGTTTATTAACTTCGTTCTATACTTTTGTTTGGACTTGGCTATGATGAGAATCATCTAAAACCTGATGGGTGTTTTGCAGGTTGACAATGAGCTTGTAAAGAGAAGAGGATTATTATCTTCTTAACATGAAGAGTTTCTTGATTTTTTTTTTTTTTTGTAAAGAACAATAGTCATAAAAGGGCAACAGGATTCATCCACTTTGTACAATAAAATTGTTAGCTTACAGATTCGAAAGTCGAATTATTTTCATAGAAAGAAGAATATATAGGAGTGTATCCACACTGTGTAAACACAACGTTTGTAAACTCTCTACGTCTAATAACAAGGTGTTTGTTAGAGATAGAGTGATAGGAATCACAAGTTGGCTTTTATGCTCTCTTATTTTGTACCCAGTGATGGTTCATGGTTGATGGATGAATACAAGTCTTAGACTTGTGAAACTTGTGGGATGTGGTCGAACTAGCTTCTTTTAACGCCCTCTCTTGTATGATCAATTATGGTAAGACTGGTGGATCGATGGTATCACAATGATGATGAGATAGAGTTTCTGATACCACAATCCTTGCTTAATTCTTAGGGGTATTGATACACAAAAGCAGAAGAACGAAAATATTACCGACAAGACAAACATCAGGAAGTACTGTGTTTTCTTTTTGTTGATTATAACAAAAAGTTATCATACAAGTAGGGACTCCACTAAAGCCTTATTAATATGATCTTTAGCCGCGACCTACTTTAGCCTTCAAAGAAACAGAGAAAGAAAGCATAAAACGTAAACAAATCTATGAAACAAAAAGGTAAAATTACTATAAGTAAAAATGGAAAAATCTTCTTGAAAGAAAAAGGAAAAACTTTTTCAAAGACTTGTATTTGGTCGAGTAAAAAACAGAAAGGAAAAACTACTCGACCAAATATAGAAACTCTACTTTGGGGTCGACCAAAGTAGATAAATGTATAATATCTACTTTGGCCGTGAGATAAAATGGACGGTCCTTGTTTTAATAAGTTCTTGGAGTGTTCCTTGATGAACCTATAGCTTTAACTGTTGGAACAATATATGCCATTGGACTTTATTAAATTATGAGTAGCAAATGACATGGGTCTCAGCCCAAAAGAAATGTCATTTAAATGAAAATGGTTATGGGAAAGAGTCTCACATCGACCAGGAGAAGAGAGATAGATCAGTATAAATATGCCTTTGTGTTATGAGGGTGTAAACGGCTGCAAAAGAGAGGATGGCTCCCCACTCGCGCGCCGCCGCTTTCCAGCCGGCTCGGCGTGGGCTTGGGCATGGGCTTGGGTTTGGTGGCCTCCGGCCCGATAAAAATATTTTTTTTGGACCAAGTTAAACTCAACGCTTTGCGATTTCATTTCTAAAAAACAGACATTTGTGTATAAACGACATGTAGTTCATTTATAAACGACACGAAGTTTATCTGTTCGAAATGGATCAGAACGAGTCAACAAGAGAGAAACTTGCGGAGAAAGCTGCTCAACGTTCCACTCCGAGATCTTTGCGAGATTTTTGGAAAAACGTTCGCAACAGTTTCAAAAAACCGCTCCTAGTCTCCTCTTTAAATACAGACTCTCCTCTTCTCATTTCTCTAAGTTTTTCAGATCAAACAACAACGAAAATTCCTTAGCGTAAGTCGTAAATACGAGAGTATTTCGTAAAGTTTATAGTTCGATAGGGCGATCACGAGTGAGGCGTGATTCGTCTGCCATGGTTGTATCCTGGGACTTTATATTCGTACAGTCCCGTCTCACTAACGGAGCGAATATTTTGAGTTAAGGAAAGAGATCATATCTCGACTCCATGTCTCTTAGCGAATACGATTTCTTATCGTTCTTGTATTCGCTTTTACATTCGTATATTTTCTTAACATCGCTTTTATTTTATCGTTTATGTCAGTCCAGTTTTTCCGCTTCTACATTAACTAGTTGAACCTTACTGTTTCTTCAAATTCGCAGCTCACAAAACATCTTCCTCTACTTGAGCTCTATCGGCTAAGCAGCTTACTAGGCCAATATCTTGCACCTTTGATGCGGTTTCTGAGGCATTTTTGGTGTTCTGATCTCATTGCTCGACCAAGTGAATAAGCGTAACTTGATTTTTGATGAAATGAGATTTTTTTGTGAGGCTTATACGAGTGGAATCCTTTAGTAACCCATCCTTGGACCAGTCAGCATGAAGTATTTTGAGGTATGTTTGTGTTTGTGTCTTTCAACGCTTTAGCTTGAATGTTCGGTTTGGGCTCCAGCGTTTGATGGCTTCTATAACTAGATTAAATTTTTCTCTTAGTCTTATGGCACTAGAACATGTCACTGAAGTTTCCTTGACTATGGATTCAAGGTGTTTGGTTTTGACTTCATCACTTATATTTATTGAAGCCCACATACAAGCCCAACTTATATCCACTAAGAAGCCTCATTAACCCATGTACTTAGGGTTTTCTAGACCAATATATATGATGTAAGAATCCTACATTGAACGCAACCAAGGCTGCGGTTTGTGCAGCCAAAACCTTATCTTTATGAATATCATTTCAGAATCATTTAGATCTTGGTGACAACTTAAATCTCTTCTCCTCTCTTTACTTTCTTGTTCAATAAAGCTTAATAAGCTATCTCTATTTCTGTTTAAATAAAGCTCTTTGAGCATTTTCTACATTTGTTATCATGGTATCAGAGCTTCAGTCGATTTTCATGGGTTACCCTATCTTCTTCTAGCTTCTGCACCCTCTATCTAAGCCATCGACAATCTGCTGGTTCATGGGCGAAATCCAAAGAAAAGAAAGAGACTTTCTGCAATTGTGCTGCAGATCTGTGTTGATATGACAGTGAAGTTTAAGCTCTACTCTTTCCAGCAGGGTCACCTGATAAGAAAAGCCAGAAGCAGATCTTCCAATCGAAGAAGAAGAGGAAGTTGGGCTCCAGCAAATCAACATGTTATTGGGCCTTCCAGATAAAAGCCCATCTGCCAAAAAAAAAAATGGAAACACCAGAAGAAGCGCTTGTGGGAACAAAAGCAGGGGAAGCTCCTTCATGTCTCTTCATCAGCGCATATCTTCTGGTATGTTATGAACGATTTAGTGCTATAGGCTTGGAATGTGGAAATAAAATGAATAGGCTAGTTCTGGGTTTGATAGCGATGAGATAAATGGCGACAAGTTTTGTTTTGATGAGTGCACACAAGATGTTTGGTTAAATATCCAGAAGAAAAACAGATTGTGAAAATGAGGAGCTTTGATGGCAGATGAATAGGAAATAGGGAGTTAGGTTTAGGATGTTGTAGGATGGATATTCTCTTTTGCCGTGAGATAGCTTAGTCCAGTTAGGAGGATAAAAAGAAAAAGAGAAAATTACTAGAATGTTACACATTTTATGGTTTATTACTAGAATGTTGTACATCTTTGTTTAATTACTAGAATGTTTTCTCTTTCCTAGTAATTTACAATAAGGGGCTTTTGTTATGTTTTATTTTCTGAAACTAATTTTAAAGATCAAAGCCACATCAGTTATTAAAAATCCACATCACATCAGTTATTTTCTGAAACCAAACCGTCTTTATCACTATCACTATCATACATACGGTTTTGTCAAAAAAAAAAAAAAGAACACGAAGAACTGTGTTGTGTCGAAGAAGGAACCGCAAACCGAAATCCTCTCACCCTTTGAAACCCTCGTCGACATTGTTCTTTACTTCCTCGAACTCTCTCTAACTCTCTGTCGTTGAACTCTCTATAACTCTCTGTCGTTGAACTCTGTCTCGTCGGAGTTTTTAGAAACCGTCGTCTGTACGAAATCGCCTTCACCGCATTCTCATCAACGAGTTCATCTTTTCCGGTAAGATGTCGCGACGTTATATATTGTATTTTGGTTGAGTTTGTGGGTCAGTTATATATTGCGACTGAGATTGTTTGTGTTTTGGTTGAGGCTGTGATATGGGTGTGTCGAGGTTTTTGTTGCGACTGAGTTAGGGTTATGTTGACTGTGCTATGGGTTTGTCGAGGATTTTGTTGTGTCTGAGTTAGGGTTATGTTGCGGCTGAGATATGTGATTGTCTAGGCTTTTGTTGTGTCTGAATTAGGGCTTTTTGTTGTGGCTGAGTTATGGTTATGTTATAACTGAGTAATTATTATGTTATGGCTGAGTTATGGTTATGTTATAACTGAGTAATTATTATGTTATGGCTGAGTTATATATATGACCTAATATATTTTAATATTATGATATGGCTGTGTTATTTTTATGTTGTGGCTGATTTATTGTTGTGTTATATGATCAGATGGATGTTAGTCAAGTCGAACCACGTGATTACCCTCCAAGACTTTACCCTTCTAACCTAGAAGGTAAAGATATCAATCATAATTTCCGTGCAGGACATTTCCCCCACATTAAAGAAACAATAGGACTCGATGTGTGGGAAGAACTGGTGAACTCTCCCATTGGAGTAGTTGCTAGGCTACTTTCACGCGAAAGCATTTGGTCTGGTAGGACCGTACACTATCTGCTATGTAGACAGCTGCGAGTGCATAAAAAGGAGATATGGTCTGTTGTGGTTGATGATGTTATCAGGTTTAGCTTGCTCGAGTTTGGTGAGATCACTGGGTTAAACACAGGTCCATTGCCAACAGAAAGTTTTGAACCTGATCAATACAAAGAGTTTTGGGAGGAGTTGAAGGTGCCGCTTGGGATGGGACCCAAGTATGATGAGCTGAAGGCAGCATTAGAGTTCTGTCCTGGTTGGAGTTTTGAAAAGCGTAAGTGGTTGGGGATGTTATTTCTTCAAGCCATGGGACTGTACTGTTTGCATCACAATTCAAGGATACCCTTTCAAAGTGCAATAAGGGTATTCGACGATGAAGCCATGAGGTCGTATCCATGGGGTCGGACTGCATACGAAGTTCTTGTTGACTCTCTGAAAACACTGTCTCCAGATGGAAAGTCATACACAGTAAGCGGCATGAAGGACGTTTTATTGGTTTGGGCGTATGAGTCCATCGTCTGTTTCGGTGAGAAGTTTGGGAGAGTGGTCAACAATGAAGACGTTCCTCTTTTGCGATGGGGTGGAAGGCGTACACGTTCAAGTTTTGATACTGTCTTGTCTGACGAAATCAAAGATCATGGCGAGGTAATGTTTAACTGCTACTTATACGACTGAGTTAACAGCTACTTAATGGTTGAGTTTATTTTATATTGTTGCCGAATTAGTCTATTTGATGGCTGAGTTTATTTTATATTGTGACCGAATTAATTTATTTGATGGCTTGGTTTTGTGTTATTTGATGGCTGAGTTTATTTTATATTGTGACCGAATTAATTTATTTGATGGCTTGGTTTTGTGTTATTTGATGGCTGAGTTTATGATAAACTGGTGTTGCAGGTCCGTTTGAGGAGAATGGTTATGAAGGAGTCAATTGAAGAGATGTTTCCTGTATGGTCGGATGAACCTGACGACCCACAACTCGTTAGGTTGGTAGAAGACATACACGCAGGTAGATACGTGAAAGGTTTCTGGGAAGTACAGAGGGATGAGCAGGGGAAGGGGAATGAGAAGAAGAAGAAGAAGAAAACGAAGGGAGTTTCATCAGAAGCTGAGCCATCAACAAAGAAGCAGAAGAAAGAAGCTGCTGAAACGAGAAAGGGTTCTAGCGAGGAGGAAGCTGTATTGGACAAAGCGACTCTGACGAATCTTGTGAGTGCTCTGCAGAATATTTCAGCAAAATTTGACGCTTACGATTTTGACCGGAACCGGCCAGTGATGGACGAGAAGACCCTAGATAACGTGGTGAAAGCTGTAGTGCAGCAGAGTCTGAAAGTTTTGGGGGAAAGGAAAATTCCCGACAACGATGCTAAACTCTCCTCCGCCGGCGTAGAAAAATCTTTATCGGTGACATCATCACCTCGTAGGAGGTCGCCACCGGAAAAGTCGGACAAAAGTCCAGTGGTAGAACCGCAGGCCCAGGAGGAGAAGTCTGTAAAAACTCCAGTGACAGAACCGCGGCAGCAGAAAAAGCCTGTCAAAAGTCCAGAGCCGCCGCAGCAGAAAGAGAAGGCTGTCAAAAGTCCGGTGCCGCCGCAGCGGAAGGAGAAGGCTGTCAAAAGTCCGGTGCCGGCGCAGCAGAAACAGCAGAAGTCAGTCAAAAGTCCAGCGTTAGCTGAGACCCCTGCAAAGAAGAATTCGGAGCTTGAGAAGGATACAGTGGTGAGAAGGATTTTGGGTGATGATTTTAATGAAATTGATTTCATCAGTGTTTCTCCTGCAAAGATTACTAAGGATGCTAAGGATGGTAAGGATGCCAACGTTCCAGCCTATGGACGCGGCTTACGGGGCAAGGCCAAGCGTACTGTTACTGTAAAGGATGAGGCTATCGAGGATAAGAAAAAAGCACAGCGGGCAGAGGCTGCGTTGAAGAGGAAGGAGAAGCAAGAGGCTAAGAAAAAAGAGAACGAGGAGAAGAAACAGAAGAGAAAAGCGGCTGAGTTACAAAAGAAACAAGAGGCTGGGTTACAGAAGAAAAAGAAGGAAGACGAGGCTGAGTTACCGAAAAAAAAGAAGGAAAAAGAGGCTGAGTTACCGAAGAAGAAGAAAGAAGAAGAGGCTGAGTTACAGCGGTCTGAGGAATGTGTTGTGACGAACGACGAAGTTCTTGCGGAAGATAACGCATTGGCGGCGGAGTCTGATGTCGAGCCAGCTGAATTGATTAGATCTTCCGTGATAAAGGAACTTCGGGAGAAATCAGTTAAGTTATCTCCACAAGGGTTTTCATTGACGAACCTTGATTCAGCACCAGTTTTTCCGTACATTGGAGACAATGGACAGACGACTTGCATGAGGAAGAACATTACGCCTTCATCAGCAATATACGACCCTTGCGCACCTGTTGATCCGGCGCGACTGGAAAAACTGAAGCAACACATTAAGGCAATTCCACCCAAACCACCAGCACCTAAAGATAAACCAGAAGAACTCTCAGCTGATCATGAGAGTGACTTCTACAGCATACTCATGCATGAAAGACCGTGGCCTGACAAAGAATATGGATGGGTGTTTGATAATGTAAGTCTTTATTAAGGCTGACTTATATATTCTATAAAGGCTGACTTATATATTTAATTCATTATATTACGGCTGACTTATTATTTTTCTTTGTCTAGCATATCGCTGCGTATATGAACGTCCTCATACAAAGGTCCATGCGAGATCCCACTCCATTCTGGTCCAAGCGGATTGGTTTCATAGACCCTTGGTTGTTAAGTTTTTGGGCTTACGATTACAGGCAGTTCAGGATGAAACCTGCTTCGTTCAAGTTCAAAGACAGTGGTTATGAAGCGTTGGTAAACGGGAGATTCCCCGAAGAATTTACAACAAACTTGAAGTGGTATGCAGATGTGGATCACGTGTACGGATGTCTTCAAACCGGCGGTAATCACTGGGTGGCGTTTCACGTGGATCTGATCAAGGAGAAGATAGATTGCTACGATCCAATCTATGGAGAGTCAACACCCGAAAGTGAGCAAAAAATGCTAAATGCTTTTAGACCTCTACTGGAGATGCTTCCCTGGATGTTGAATGAGCTTATTCCTGCCGATCTCCGAAAGCATTCTAGGAAGAGGTTCGCATTCAGACGGAGGAGCAAAAGATACATTCCACAAAACAACATGTCAGGTGATTGTGGGGTTTATTCGTTGAAGTTTGTGGAGTGTCTAGCGCTTGGTGTATCTTTTGATGGCATAAACGATAGTAATATTCAAGGGTTACGGGTGAAGATGGCAGCAGATATCCTCGAGGAAGGAGGAAATGTTGGAATGAACAATTTGTTGTCAAAATGAAACTGTGTTTGTTTGTGAACCTGTGTTTGTTGTTATGTTAACTATTTGACTTTGGATATTATATGTCTTTGTTATACTGTCATAGATGATATAACTGTGTAACGCTGTAATAACTCAGTCGTATCGATTAGTAATACTCAGCCAGTACTCATTGATAACTCAGTCATACCTCAAACATACCCTAGAATCAAAATAATTAATAATTTTTCATTCGAATGTTATATATAAAGTCCAATTATCAAAATAATTAATAATAACTCAATGTGTGAGCATGATCTTTGTTGACTATACGAGTTTGGAATCGATTATAATCTTGAGGTATATGTTGTCTCTTACGAGTACCTAAAACTCTAGGCAGTGATATGAGGTGTGAGCATGATTCAAAACACGTAAACTGTTATTGTGTTATTTATTATGAATTTGTGATATTTATCATATCTTGTGGTTCGTACATCATAAATCATAACCCTAAACAATCTTATTCGGAACCCAAACCCTAAATAACTAAACCCTATACCCTAAACGGCAAACAACAAATCAGCCGTAAAGGTTTAATAACTCAGCCTGTTAGTGTAAGTTAATATTTACATATGGCGCGAAAATTTTAGATATTTTATCTCGCGACCTTTATGTTCTATACTTCCCCTATATATAGCCCCCTTCTCTTGCACCTTCTCGCCTTATCTCACTAGAAAACCTAAACAATATCTCTATATCGCCTTACAAAGTTATGATTGTTCCTGGTTATTCAGAAAGGTTAGAGAACAGAGTCAATGAGATACTAAACTCTGAAAATCGTGAAAACCTTCCCGTTCTATACCCTGGCCCGGGTGTCTTGCTTGACAGCGTAATCTGGTTTAAATTTCTAAGCGATCTCTCCCTGGCCATCCCGTCGATTTTAGCAGAAGGATGGGTTCATGATTGGCCGACATGGCGCGCCATTCCCGATCATTTTAAGGAACGCTGGTTTCTTCAACTCGCTGTAAGGACAACATCTTTGAATTGTTTTTGATATTAGACATAATAACAGCACTTACATTTGGAAATTGGTTTTTTGTTGTAGCGCAAACGCACGTGGGCACGAAGATATAATTTTCAAGTTTGGACAAATTTTAATCTGGTGGCCAGAACGGTGTTTCGTTGTCAGATGCGCCTCTTGAAGAGGAGGTGGGCACATGGGGGTGAGAAGCCTGCGTGGATGCTAACTAGAGTTTGGCGTGATCTTGTCCACATGTTTGAAGAATTTGGTCCTGATAATTTTGGTTTTAGAAATTGATTTGTTGTTTTTGTTTGTATTCAGCCGTCAAGGTTTTGTAAAGTTGTTTAACTCAGCCGTTAAGTTTCTATAAAGTTGTTTAACTCAGCCATTAAGTTTCTATTAAGTTGTTTAACTCAGCCGTTAAGTTTCTATAAAGTTGTTTAACTCAGCCGTTAAGTTTATAAAGTTGTTTAACTCAGCTGTTAAGTTGTTGTTTAACTCAGCCATTAAGTTTCTATAAAGTTGTTTAACTCAGTTAAGTTTCTACAAAGTTGTTTAACTCAGCCGTTAAGTTTTATAAAGTTGTTTAACTCAGCCGGAATTGTTTGCGTCAAACGTCAGTGTTTCAGTTAAGTAACTCAGCCGTAATACGAATTAAGATACTAATAACTCAGCCTTATATTGTAAAAATACAAAGCCATAGTTAACGCTATTTTCAATGTATTATTATGGCCGCCATTACATAATCGAGACCATTATTAGAGTCCTTTATTCTCTTATTATATACGTGCGAGAAATTCCATCGTCATTGAGAATATCGAGACTCATTATTATATGGCATATTACATCTATTATTACGTACTCAGCCTTATCTATGATACATATCGAGACTATTATTAGAAACCTTCGTATTACTCATTATTATTAATCGATTACATAGACAGACTCATTATTGATCAGTATAGATGTATTATACGAATCGACTACTATATTAGATTATGTGCATGAGAAATTTCGTTTGCATTGAGAATATCGAGACTCATTATTATACGGCTGGCACGCATGTATCGGATTATTTACATAATCGAGGTATTGTTATTTTTAATGTAACTCAGTCAATACGTCTACGTTAACTCAGCCAAAATATAGACGCTAACACAGCCGTAATACGAATTCAACTTAAGTGTTTGATAAAATAATAAAGAACCTTTCGTATTTCTTGATTTGATTGAGTATTCGTCATAATTAAAGTGCATCACGTGTGTGGAAAAATACGGCTCAAACCTAATATCGAGGCATTTAATAGTTTATTAATTTAAATTATTCCTCTTTATTTGAATTTAAAAAAAAAATGATTTTATATTACTACCACTATTGTTTTAACTTTGTCTTTCACACCAATTTCTCTTTCATTCAAAGAAAATGTCTTCTTCATCATCTGTGTCTGGTAACACTTACTTTCACCGCCGGCATGTGGAAAGAGGAACGCCGAAACAGTGTTGGTGTGGTGAACCCGCTGAATTATGTACATCTGCATCACGGGCTAATCCAGGAAGACTGTACTATTGCTGTCGCAAAGGATATATTAAGGTTTGATTTTTAATTTTATTCATTATACTGTCAATGTGATACTAAGAGCTGGGCATGTTGGTGAAATCAGAGACATTTATTCAAATGGGCGGACGAGTGCTTGGTGGAAGAGGTAGAAGATATGAAATCGGTGATGAGTGACATGACCAAAGGCATATCAGATCTGAGAGTAGACGTTGGTCGGTTGGAGAAAGAACTCGGTAAAGCGGAAAAGATGAAGTGTTTGATGTTTCCAGTGGTGGTTTGTGGGTTTGGTATGGCCATATTTTGGCACTATTTCTTTGCGTAGTCATGTGTTGTAATCATAATTTAGACGCAATGTTTTTAGTAACTCAGCTATTACGTTCAATGCAACTCAGCCAGTACGTTAATTAATTCATAATCAAACAATAACCCAGCCATAATACGAGTATTCGTCAGTCATAACGTTTTAATAACTCAGTTATAACGTTCACTGCAATTCAGCCGTTACGTTAATTAAGTCACTATCAAACAATAACCCAGCCATAATATGAGTATTCGTCAGTCATAATGTTTTAATAACTCAGTTATAACGTTCACTGCAACTCAGCCGTTACGTTAATTAAGTCATAATCAAACAATAACCCAGCCATTATATGAGTATTCGTCAGTCATAATAAGATAGTAACTCAGCTATAACGTTCAGTGGAAGTCAGTCATAATCAAACAATAACATAAACAATAACTCAACCATAATATGAATATTAGTCAGCCATAAAAAGAGACATACATAAATTTCTGGTTCGACATACATAAGTTTAGGTTCAAAATCACTCTTCCCTTTCCGGACATACACACATTAGTGGAGTAGTTTTCCCATCTCCAACCACATTGAACACAAATAAGTCTCCTATGGCGCATCTGTTAGCACGACAGAACTTTCTCCAGCCTCTTCTGATGTAATACATGCCGTCTGCTTCGCTAAATCGCAAACTCACAGTCCATGAATTTCCCTCTTTGTTGACAAGTATTATCTCTTGGCATTGTTTGTTCAAAGCAGTACAAGTCGTAGCTCCCTCAGGAAGATACTGCAAACACAGAACGTAAAGACACAGAACAGATCAAACCATATGTTAATAACTAACTAAATACTGCAAACACAGAACGTAAAGACACTGAACAGATCAAACCATATGTTAATAACTAACTAAATATGGTCTATAACTGAAAATCGACTCACAAGTTTGTCTTCTTTTAGATTCGAAGCAGTGACCTCAGCCTGAAAACAATAGTCAAATGAGAAAGAAGGAGCATCATCCGCATCGGCTTCTTCCTTGATGATGTGAGGATGTGTATACTGAATCTCACAACAGCTAGGACCAAATGGTGTGACATGAAACACCATATCTCCTTCGTGTTTGAAGATGACAATGTCACCGATTTGAAGGTCATGTGCTGTGGTGAAATCTTTCCAACCTCCGGTGAGTCTCCTGCCTTCTTGTATCACTTCCCAAGTTTGATCTGTAGCGTCCGATCTTAGTTTCCATGTTTTCCGGTTTGTCTTCCCTTCTATGTGCTGTGAGAAGAAGCCAAGTGGTATTGTCTGCAGGTCAGAAAAGCCAAAGTTAAGCAAACTCTAAAATAGGAACATATACACATGAGAAATAGAGAGTGTGTGTCTACCACGCCACTGTGGAAATCGGGAAGCAGAGGCTTCAAGAAATGAGGTTTGTGCGAATTAGGCATCTGCAAACAAGAAAAGAATGGGAAGAAAACATCATCGAACCTAAGCTGAATCCACAAATCTGCAAAAGAGAGGCTTCGGTTTTACCTTCGTATCGAGACGCTTCGAAATCGCCTGTCGTCGAGAGCTTTTCTTTTTTTTTCGCGTTGGGACGAAAATGATTTCTTTTTTTTTTCCTTGTGTAAAGTAAATAATGCCGGAAAATATAACTCAGCCGTAACATTGTTAATAATTAATAATGCCGAATAAAACTCAGTCGTAACATTGTTAATAATTAATAATGCGAAGAATAAAACTCAGCCGTAACATTGTTAATAAATAATGCCGAAGAATAAAACTCCGTACAAATAATTAATAATACCGAAAACTAAACCTCAGCCGTAAAATTGTTAATATTTAATGATGTCGAAAAATAAAAGTTGGCCAAAAGATTCATACATAATTTAACTCAGTGTCGAGTTATGTCCTGACACGCATGTCCGAGTAATTTACGATATCGAGGTCATTTTATTTGGACACGCGTGATCTTTATATTTAATATGATTTCCCTATTATATTTCCAATATTTACAAGTAAAAGATAAAGGAAAAACCAGAGTCGACTTCTAAAACCTAAAGTAAGTCTCTTGCGTCCAAAATCGATTTTGAATTATTTTTTGTATTTTGGTCTTGTTCGATTTTGCATTATTTTTGTGTGCTATGATGTATAAATTAGATGGATCTACAGCGTGGAATTCCAAGGACGTGCGACTGTGGAGCTGCTACCATTGTGTTAACGTCAGGTACAATAAAGAATCCGGGTAGAAGATTTTATCGATGTGGAGCAAATTCGGGTCTAAACCATGTTTTCAAATGGCTTGATGAAGCACATGATGAAGAGTTTGTAGTTGTGGCAAACAAACTCGCGACGATAGAGCAGGATTTGGCCGCTATAAAAGCAGAATTAGATGATATGAAGAAAGACATAACTGAGATCATAAAAATTATTGAATGTCTTAGGATGAAGTCTTAAATGTATTAGTTGCTACTACTACTTCTTTGTTTACTCAGATTCTGTACTCATAAGTCAGTCTATGTTTATGTAACTCGGATTTAACTCAGCCGTTGTTAATTTCTTCCGAAACAACAACTCAGCCGTAACATGTAATAATATCAGTCTTAACGTTTAGGTGAACAATCAAAAAACAGTCATATTTCTAACAATAAAAAAACAATCAAAAGGCATAATAAAGATAAGAATAAACTCAGCCATAAGATGAAAATAAGTCAGCCATAAGATGAAAATAACTCAGCCATAAGATGAAAATAAGTCAGCCATAAGATGAAAATAACTCAGCCATAAGATGAAAATAAGTCAGCCATAAGATGAAAATAACTCAGCCATAAGATGAAAATAAGTCAGCCATAAAAACAGAATATATAATTTTTTGTTCGACATACATAATGGCATAGCAAAAAACATAAAAAAGATAAGATTCTGATGCAGAGACATCTTCACCACTTACTTGTGTCCCTAAACAGGCTTATCGGTTCAAAATCACGAAAGAACAAGGAAATCTCTTTGATCCAGAAACAGCGCTCACACATGTTGTCGTCCTTAGTCACATCAATGTGCCATAGGCAGAGACATTGTCGGTCCACAACATTTGCACATTGGCAAAGGTAGAAGGACGGAACATAAGTAGAAGTGAACATGGCCTTAATTTGACGGAACTCGTCAGTATGCCACAAACCCCATCCCCATTTCGCATCTCGAACAAGTTTCCCGACCCTGTCAACAGTTGCTCTTGGAATTCTCCGAAAATACTGCGCATCACCGTAAAAGATTGCTTGAGTCATAGCGTGTGTATACACTGCACGCTCATATCCTGCATCTGCTGCACGCTTGAGGAGAGAAAGGCCATAATCTTGCTCATCGTATGAGTAGAAAAACTGTACACCCTTTACATAAATTGTGCTTGGATTGTTCTCAGCGTAGCAAGTTTTCAACAACTGAGATGGCATAATGAGACCCCAGGGAAAGGATAACACATCGAAATAATGGTATACCCTACGCATCTCTGCTAACGCCTTCATCGACCTGGACGATGCTCTGAGGCGGTAGAGATCTTGGAAGGAGTTACGGGCCACACGTTCAACCACCATTGCCTGAAGATCTTCAGGCAATTCAAGCAGAGGGAAATATTCCATTTTCTCTGAGAGGACAGTTGTGTAAAAGATAGAGAGTTGAAGATGTGTAATTGTTTGAGAAGTACCTTATTTATCTGCAGTTAACGGTTGTAGTTTCGTATCGCGGCGTTTCTTATTTCTTATTTTGAGCGGGAATTTAATCCATAACTCAGCCGTGTATTACAATAACTCAGCCTTAGTTGACTTCGCGACGTTTCGTGTTTCTAGCGGGGAAGTTTTTTTCAACTGCGTTTGAATAAAAGAGCTGACATTAGAAATCACGACAATTATTAGGCGTGTGAGTAACATTATCTCAGCCAATAAAGATTAATTTCTCTTAATTTAATTCGCTACTTTCGTATTCCACTTTAAAATCAATAATTACGTAGGGGCTATTACGTAACGTAGGGCAATTAAGTACGGACATTTCGTTTTTCGATGTCTGTGTCTCTCTTGAGTAATGGGAAGCGGGCTAGTCGAAAATGCCAATACAAGACTTGATTATATTGGTCAAGTAATAATCCAGCCGTAGTGCAAATCAATGAAAATAAAAACCCAACCACAATACAAAATTTGAAAAACATTAACCCAGCCGTATTAAAACAAAAAACCCAGCCGTATTACAACACAAAACAGCCGTATTACAAAACAAAACCCAGCCGTATTACAATTAATAATCCAGCCGTTTTGCAAATCAATGAAAATAAAATCCAGCCGTATTACAACACAAAACCCAGCCGTATTACAACACAAAACCCAGCCGTATTACAAAACAACATGAAAAGCAATTGCTTATATCGGACAAGTTCTCGCATTATGTCCACTTTGACTGCAACGAGAACATATGTGCTCTTTCCTAAGACGTTTTTTTGCAAGTGCAACTTCTAAAGCAGATTTCATCCTATTTTTTTTAGGTCTTCCCGGTTGTTGACGAATAAATGGTGGAAAGCACTGTACGTTAGCCACGTTATCTGGAGCAGGTAGCGCTGAGTCAACCGGCATGACCGATTCAGCGTATGCGCTAGCTAAATAAGTGCTTTTATAGTAAGGACTGCACAGTGATATACGAGAAACATTTCTTTCCTCTGCAGCTGCGATTGCGTGTACACATGGTATTTTCTCGACATCGAAACGCCGACATGTGCACTTTCGCTCAACCAAATTAACAACATTCAAAGACTCGCCAGCAGCGCCATATTTAACTTCAGTGTGATGGTCATCAATCCTTTGAACCGTCCAATCCCGGGAGGCACTTACACGTCCCTATTAACAAAACCCAATATTCGTGAAACGGCTTACTTATTATTTATAAAGCTGGCTTATGCAATATAACGACTGACTTATTAGATTTAAAGACTGACTTATTTTACTGTTACGACTGACTTACTTGTAATAGTTTCTCCACACCGCGCGTGAGTGTGGTTGACTGCGATCTGGCATCCACTCTTCGTTCAGCAAACCATCTGGTCATCATAACCCGTATCGATTCCAATATTCGAACAATGTTAAGACCTCTAGCATGCGATAATGCTCTGTTCATTGATTCCGCTATGTTCGTAGTCATCAAATTGTACCTCTCGCCCGGGAAATAAACACGTGTCCACAGTCTGACATCAGCTCTTTCGAGGTAGCCGTGGAGATCAGGATTAAGTGCTTCAATCTCCTCGAAAATCATATCAAAGTCAGACATTCTAAAACATCTCGCCGCTTTCTTCACCAGCCGAAATACATCTTTTCCTTTGTACCGTCCCAATATGTTTTTATACAAATGATAGGTGCATATTCCACGAGCAGCTAACGGATACACATTTGTAATTGCTTTCCCTATCGAGTTATGCCTATCTGATATTATCGCAAGACCCTCCTGGTCAGGAATCAACACTTTTAGTTGCGTAAAAAACCAATTCCACGAATCATCATTTTCAGTGTCAACCACTGCGAAGGCTATTGGAAAAATCTGAAAGTTACCATCCTGAGCTAGTGCTGTGAGTAGCGTCCCTTTATATTTACCATTAAGAAACGTACCGTCGACGACAACAACTTTGCGCATGAAAGGAAACCCATTAACGCTCGCACCAAACGCAAGAAACACATACATGAATCTTCCAAGCTCATCGATTTGAAGACGCGTAACTGTATTCGGATTTGCCCTTCTTATCATGTATAAGTAAGAAGGCAAGAGTTCAAAACCACACTCAGGTGTGCCCTCATCGATTTCCCTTGCACATTTAAGCGTCCGGTGTGATTTCCAATATTCCATCTGCTCACATGAAAAAACAATTTACATAACTCAGCCACATCATATCATTAAGACGGTCACAACGTAAACATAACTCAACCATAGTTTTGTAACTCAGCCATTTCTAACATAAAACCAGCATACTCTACCATAACTCAGCAACATCATATCATAATCGCTCTTATGAAAAAACAATTTACATAACTCAGCCACATCATATCATTAAGACGGTCACAACGTAAACATAACTCAACCATAGTTTTGTAACTCAGCCATTTCTAACATAAAATAACCCAGCCTATACTCTACCATAATCAGCCGTTGTAACATAATTACCTTTACACCAAACTGCTTAGTGATAGCTATTCCGACACTCTCAGGGCGAACGGCCGGACCAACGTCGCCGAGAAAGTTCTTGTACAACTCTCCTAAAATATCCGGTGTTGCATTTCGAGATCGATTAGAACGCTCAGTTACAGAACATGCATGATCCGAGTCGTAAATACGAATATAAAACTGCGGGGACAATCCTTCGGTAGATGCACGAACTCTCCATGTACATCCATCAACCCAACACTTAACAACGTATGTTGTCAGGTTTGATATTTCTACATCAAAATCAAATTGATGCCTCACTGTAAAAAGTTTCAGTCGTCTCTTCAAATGCTTTTTAGTCAAGTATCGTTGTCCTACCGCAAGGTCTAACGACGACATCTCCAACTTCAAAACCTCCAGATTCCCTTTAGATTCGCTCATCAAGAAGTTCTGATATCTCTTCTTGGAAGGTAGCGTTGGTGAATCTTCGTCTTCTTCGATAGGAGACTCACCGTATGTGCTGAAGTTATCATCTTCAGATGACGCACCGTCCGAGTCATCGAACATATCAAATCGACTTTCAAATTCATCATCTTCTTCGTTTTCTTTGCCTATTTCATCTTCTCCGGCTACGTCGTGTATTTCAACGTTACTAAAGCAGTCATTCTCAATTTCATCTTGTTCATCCTCCAAACTGCAACCATCGTAACTCCCATTCTCTATAGACTCAACTTCTAAAGCTTCTTCTTCTAAAGCTTCTTCTTCTGAAGCGTCTTCTTCTGAAGCTTCTTCTTCTGAAGCTTCTTCTTCTGAAGCTTCTACGTCTGAGCTGTCATCCTTTTTCTCTGTAATCTCCACACAGAGACGTAGTTGTTCGCTTTTCTTTAAGCTTAGAAAACATTGCAATTGTCGAGTGTTGGACACGTAAACTGGTGGAGTGTTGTGCGCCATTGTTTTCAATGTTTTATTCGAAAACATGTAGCTAAGCAGAATATGAACCTTCAAATCATTCAAACCGTAATCGTCGATGACAGACTTTGTGAAATCTTCAAGTTTAGTTTTCTCACCTAAATGAAGAACTCTACACCCTCTACTGTCGACGTTGAATACATATCGTTTTTTCATAATCCATTTACCGGAAACAATAATAACGGGATCCATTACCATATGAGAAAGATGAAGAGGATAGATAACTGAGATGATGAAGAAGAAAAGAAAGGCTGTGTAATCATTCAAAAATAAGATGAAGAAGACAACTGAAAGGTCTCGTAACTCAGTTGTAAATTGGGCGACCGTTAGTGATGACATGTCAAATCCGAGTTGATGACATGGCAGATGACATGGAACATCGGTTAATCAGCCGACAAACAAATCAGTAACTCAGCCAAAATAAGTCAGCCATCATGTTTACACTTTGTCAGCCGATACATGGAAACATTCTAGTAATTAATCTTTTGACAGTAAGTCAGCCGCAATAAGGATGAACAACCATATGTCAGCCGTATCGTTACGTAAATCAGCCATCAAACGAGAACATTCTAGTAATTAATCTTTCGCTCATACGTCAGCCGCAAAGCAGCTGAGTTTACTGTTTATCCATGCTTTAACGGCTGACTAATACAAACCCAGTCGTAACAGCATCCCATAACTCAGCTGTGGCTTCAATAACCCAGCCCATCCATGTTCCTTTACTCAGCTGAAAAAAAGTTTCTCAGCCGTTTCTTAACCACGACTCAGCCAAATTTTCCAGAAATCAAACCGCCGATGTATAAGTCAGCCGTCATTTGTATCATTAAGTCAGCCGTGGTCACATAACTCAGCCGGATTTCTGTAAATCAGTTGTATCGGCAAGCTGACTTATAGTTTTAAGTCAGCCACTTTCTCTTAAGTCAGTCGTATGTATTAAGTCAGCCGTAACGTAAAGATAAATCGGCCGTAACTACGTATCTATCGCTTAACAGCTGACTTAATGAAAATACGGACGCGAATTCTTCCGTGGCGCCGGTTTTTTGCCTACGTGGCAGCGAAAAGTAATGGCATTCTCGTAAATACGTTTTTCTCATAACGTAAAAAAAGGGTACGCTTGGTATCGAAAATATTCTAGTAATAAAAAAAAGATCTGTATCATTCTAGTCAATACACCTAAAATATGTAACATTCTAGTAAACTTCCCAAAGAAAAATCCCCAACTTGTTGTGAGACAAATAGGTCAAAAGAACCTGAAGATGTTCTCACACTTATGTCTATTCTCCAAGCTGAATAGAGTCATCTACCTACCTTCCATGGATCTTCAACTACTCATGCTCCTTTCAAAGCCAGCTCCATGTGCATCTTCAAACTTGGCTCAGCTGCTTGCTTCACCACCCGATGCCAAGTTTGCGGGAGGATATTGAAGCCCACATACAAGCCTAACTTATATCCACTAAGAAGCCTCATTAACCCATGTACTTAGGGTTTTCTAGACCAATATATATGATGTAAGAATCCTACATTGAACGCAACCAAGGCTGCGGTTTGTGCAGCCAAAACCTTATCTTTATGAATATCATTTCAGAATCATTTAGATCTTGGTGACAACTTAAATCTCTTCTACTCTCTTTACTTTCTTGTTCAATAAAGCTTAATAAGCTATCTCTATTTCTGTTTAAATAAAGCTCTTTGAGCATTTTCTACATTTGTTATCAATATTCACAAGGTGGATTCTTAGAGAACCTCTCTGAATGTTCTCACTCGCTTCTGAAGGAAATATCCATGCCTCACTTATATGGCGTTAACTTTCAGTTTAATCCATATCAAAATCCTCTGATACCTAAATTTTCAATAACTTCTGTGTTTTTGTAATATTCATTCTTCTAAACTGAAAGCAGAGCACTTAATTTTCTCCGGCGACCAAATTAGTTGATGAAAATAATAGATACAAGAAAATGTGTCATGTAAACTGGGATTAACAAGTCTAATTTAACGAATCATATATCTATCTTATTAAAACTCAAGTACAAAATTGGAGTGTTTGGAGACTTGAATAGGACTTTTAAAAATTTGGAGTGTTTGGAAACATGGATTGCAGTCTTTTAAAAAAAAATATTTTTATTTGAAAACAAGGATAGTAGTATTAAGAAAAAAAAGTAATGGGTTTATGTTTTTTTTTAAAATTGAAAGTTATCTAGGCCACTTTTAAAATATACCAAAATGGGTCAATCTAATTCCCTAAATTTTTTTTTTCTAAACTAACCATAAAACAAAATTTAAACTTTATATACATATTTCAAATCAAAATAATAATTCAAATTTGATTTATATCAAAAATTGATTCAAAAATATACATATATTCAAAAATGGATTTTTACTAAACTATTTTTCAATAACCATTATAAAAATATATTGTCAATATATATAAGAAAAATATAATACAAAGCCCAATTTGAAATACCAACTCAAATTATGGTTTTCATATTTCATATTAAGTTTTAAAAATATAATATATGTAATTATTTATATGATGGTATGTATAAAATACTATTAATTATATGATTACTTATATGATGGTACATATAAAATACGATTAATTATATGATGATAAAATACGATATATAATAATGACTAGGGATAGGCTTTTGGATACCCATACGGGTTTAGTTCTGATCGGTTTGTATTTTGAGTTTTCGGGGTCAAAGATTTCAGCCTTATTAGAATGTTTCTAAATTTTGGTTTGAGTTCGATTTGGATCTTTGCGGGTTTGGTTTGGGTTTGGATAACTAATTTAAATTATTTTTAAAGTCTTAAATCATTATATATTTTAAATTTCTCAAAATGTATAAATAAAATAATATATTACGTATAAATTTGAATAACATATGTCATAATACTTAAGCTTAACATATCAATTGGCTTGATTTAAAATTTTGGATACGAAATCAATAATTATTTTAAGTATTTTTGGTGATTTGAGTATACTTTAACTATTTCAGATATTTACTTTTGACTATCTATATATATTTTCAAGTATTTAAACCAATTTAAAAGTATCATTTTTGATGTTTTATATACGTTAAATCTAAAAATAATTAATATATATAAGTATATAAATCTATTTTTAGATAAATTCGGATACCCAAATACTTCGGTTCGGATCAGATTCGGTTCTCTAAATAACAAAATTTTGAATAATTAGAATATTTAATCAATTTATGTTTGGGTTTGGTACTATATCTTTGGATCGGTATCGGTTATGTTCCTCGGATTCATTTTTCCAAATCCTAATAATTACATGAAAAACAAATATCAACATATTTTTCAAAATATACACCCGCGCGCCTGCGCGGGTCAAAATCTAGTTATTATTATGTGTGAAGATTAGGAGGATTTTTAGTCATAGTTTTGATTAGTTGCAGTAAGTAGAGTAACAACAAATTAGTTCCGTAAATGATTTTTAAGTCTATTCAGATTGAGTAACTTAGCCTTTAAGGCTTAAGAACATTGTTATATACAAGTAAGATGGGGGTAATACAATTAACCATCTTTTTGCATCTCTACTCTTATATTATAGGCTTGGACCAAACCATCCATCAAATAGGTTTCTTGAAACCTAGTTTGGACCCCAACAGCTCAAGTACATGACCATCCTGAGCGGCTCCTCAGCCTGCTTCGTTTTACCGAAGGATGCGGTGGCGGCTGACGATGAGGAGGAGGAAACATTTCTGGTCTGAGAAATGGATCTGATGTTATTCCGAAGATGTTGATTCATTGAACGGAGGACGTAGTTCCACCGACAAACGCCTAATTGATCTTTTAGTGTCTCCACAACTCCAATACTTGCTGCCACCGACCATGCCTTGCTTGTAGAATTCATCTCGAAAGCGACTGAATAATTCAGGAGAAGACGCTCTCTTTTCTTCTGTATGCTTTGTTTTTGAGTTTTTGGATTTAAGCTATGAAGTTTGTGAATTTACAGATGAAAGATAGTGAGTGACCGAAGGGTTGATTATAAAGAAACAAAACACAGACAACACTGCTGCTAAAACCAGATGCGTAAGCTGCTGGTTTTCTTGGATTCTTCTGGTTTAGGTGTCTATTACCGTGGAAATGACCTCTTTGCCCAGCTCTGAATACTCTTTGCGACAAATTGGTTAAGGGGCAAAATTGTGTTTTAGCCACGAATTGCCACGGTTATACAGCCTTTCCGCAACTGGTTTCGGAGTTGGAACCACGAGTGCTGCGCCTCATTCAACTAAATCAGCTGATTTTTTTAGGAAAACAAATAAACAAAAATATTCGAAAATATGAAAGACATGGTACTCTACGTAATTTTTTTTGTTGAATATATGTACTCTACGTAATTACCATAGAGCGTTACAGAATTTTATCTTTACACTCTTTTTTGGACTCAAAAGCTTCCAACTCATCCTACAAGGACACTTTACCATTTCAAGAACACTAGTCACCTAAAAATCTAAAACAGAGCCAACAAAAATAAAACCGACGATTGATTATCAAAAAAAAAAAAAAAAACCGACAAAAAAAACTCAAAGACATTTCATCATCCATGCAAACTCACTTCACCAAACTTGCTTTTATAAATTACCGATCAAGACTTATGTAAAAGGCATAGTGAATTTTAGTGAGCCCTCATTTACAAGTTTCATGCACTCCTTCATACCATCTTTAATTTTCCTCTTTGTATTTTCAGTTTTTATTTTCAACTATGTATTTCAACCAATTCAATAAAGAAATTTTAATCATACCACTCTTAAAATGTTAAAACATTGTATAGAGTAAATTATAAGATAATGAACAAAAAAATAAATGAATAAACTCATTTTTACTCTATTATAAAGTGAAAATGGAGTAAAGTTAAAGCTCTTTTACTTCAAACTATATTTTAGAGATGTTTTAATAGAAAGAAAAACAAATAATTTGTAAGTGATGTCTCAGTGAAATTTACTATACCCTTCTGTGAAAGTCTTAATTTATACAAAAATATTTTGGTGCAGTGAGTTTGCATGATGATGTGTCTTTTCATGAAATCTTGAATGATAAGTTATTTTGAGATAGTTAGGCATTTTTATTGCATGTTGAGTAGTATTAATGATTATCACTCTTAATAGTTCTAAATGTTGCATTTTAAAAAGATATATTTTGGAATTTTTACACAAATTAAAACAATAAATTTTAAATTTTGATTATAAAAGTATTATTTTGTGATTAACTATTTTATAATATTTAACCAATTAAAAATTAAGAAACATAA
This sequence comes from Brassica napus, assembly GCF_020379485.1. Taxonomy (NCBI): domain Eukaryota; kingdom Viridiplantae; phylum Streptophyta; class Magnoliopsida; order Brassicales; family Brassicaceae; genus Brassica; species Brassica napus. The sequence continues at coordinate 17,856,041 of NC_063438.1, forward strand.
TTAACCTTTTTTAATTTACAATTTACTATTATTATTATCTAATAAAGAATGTATTGAAAATGTAATATGTATTTTTGAAACAATCTTTTTATAAAACATGGATCATATCAAAACGGAGTGAGTAGATCATGTTGGCATAATTGATGAATTTTTTTTTATTTCTTTGATTGATAATTTTGTTTTATTAATGGTTTAGGTGGCATTGATATCTTCAAGACTGATATTTTGTGTCGTTGTGATAAACTTAAGGTAATAGACTAATATTCTATTCTACAAGGATATCTATCTTATTAAAACTGAAGTACAAAATGAGATTGTTTGGAAACATGTATATGAGTTTAAAAAATAAGAATGTTTGGTAACATGGATTGTAGTCTTTTAAAAAAATATTACTTTTGTTTGGAAATGAAGATAGTAGTATTAAGCAAAAAAACAATGGGCTTATGTTATTAAGAAAAATTGAAAGTCCATCATATTATAAGAAACTATCTATTTGGGTCAGTTTTAAAATGAGTCAAATCATTTAAACTTTTTTTTCTAAACTAACCATAAAACAAAATTTAAACTTTATATACATATTTCAAATCAAAATAATAATTTAAAATTGATTTATATCATAAATTAATTGAAAAATATACATATATTCAAAAATGAAATTTTACTAAACTATTTTTCAATAACCATTACTTTTGTTTGAAAATAAGGATAGTATTATTAAGCAAAAAAGTAATGGACTTATGTTATTAAGAAAAATTGAAAGTCCATCATATTATAAGAAACTATCTATTTGAGCCAGTTTTAAAATGAGTCAATCTAATTGCCTAAAACTGTTTTTTCTAAACTAACCATAAAACAAAATTTAAACTTTATATACATATTTCAAATCAAAATAATAATTCAAAATTGATTTATATCATAAATTGATTGAAAAATATACATATATTCAAAAATGAATTTTTACTAAACTATTTTTCAATAACCATTATAAAAAATGTTGTCAACATATATATAAGAAAAATACAATACAAAGCCCAATTTGAAATACTAACTCAAATTATGGTTTTTATATTTCATATTAAGTTTAAAAAATATAATATATGTAATTATTTATATGATGGTACATATAAAATACGATTAATTATATGATGACAATATAAGATACATAATAATGACTAGGGATGGGCTTTTGGTTACCCATACGAGTTTGGTTCTGATCGATTTGCGTTTCGGATTTCCGGGGTCAAAGATTTCAATCCTATTAGGATGTTTCTAGATTTTGGTTTGAGTGTGATTCAGACCTTTGCGGGTTTGGTTCGAGTTTGGATCCATTTAAATTATTTTTAAAGTTTTAAATCATTATATATTTTAAATTTATCAAAATCTATAAATAAAATAATATATTTTCTATAAATTTAAATAACATATGTCAGAATACCTAAGCTTAACATATCAATTGGCTTGATTTAAAATTTTTTGATACAAAATCAATAATTATTTTAAGTATTTGTGGTGATTTGAGTATACCTTAACTATTTCAGATATTTACTTTTGACTATCTATATATATTTTCAAGTATTTAAACCAATTTAAAAGTATCATTCTTGATGTTTTATATACGTTAAATCTAAAAATAATTAATATATATAAGTATATAAATATATTTTTAGATAAATTCGGGTATCCGAATACTTCGGTTCAGATCAGATTTGGATCTGTAAATAACAAAACTTTGAATAATTTGAATATTTAATCAATTTATGTTCGGGTTTGGTACTATATTTTCGGATCGGTATCGGTTCTGTTCCTCGGATTCATTTTGCCAAACCCTAATAATTACATGAAAAACAAATATCAACATATTTTTCAAAATATACATCCGCGCAGGCGCGCAGATTAAATATTAACATATTTTTCAAAATATTTTGCTATCAATTTTGGTTCAGGTTTGGTATTACACTTTCAGATCAAGATCGGTTTCGTTCTTCAGATTTTGTTTTTTTTCAAGCACTAATATTAACATAAAAAACAAGTAGCAAAATATTTTTGAAAAATACACCCGCGCGGGTGCGCGGGTCAAAATCTAGTTTTGATATTATGTTGTGATAAAACCTATTTTCTGGTGAAACTTTTATATATACGATACATGAGTTTAGTATGAACGAGGTGTCATGTGAATTTATATTTGGGTGTTAGTTGTTTTTCATTTATTCTGGCCTAAAGTGTTTTACCAGGAAATACAATCTTCTCTGGTTAGTTCTTATAACACTGTCAAGTTCTCAAACATTTTCTACTTCAAGTATCTATACCAATATGGATTATTTATTTTGGTGGAAAATAATATTATGCCGTCAGCCGAAGACAGAGACCATTATCCTTGGATAATTTAGTACATTTAGAAAATTAGGAATGATAAGCTCTTTAGAAGTACAGACAGAGATCCACTAGAATTGGTTCGATATGCAGAGAGTGAGTGCCAAACTTGGTACAATACAAAGGATGCAATACATGTATCTCCACAGGCACAAATTGTTGAAGAAACTCAAGCCTTAAACTTGGAGAATATTTGTATGGTGGATGGATCATGAACTTCCACTGATCATTTTAGCGGAATTGGATGGATCTGGAAAGATAGCATGGGGAAGATTCCGGTTATGGGGACAAGGAACTTAAGGAGGTGAGAGACAGCTCTACATTCTGAAGTAGAAGCGTTGAGATGGGCAATGAAAAGCATGATTCAGCACTCGACATGTCAGAAGTTTGGACTTCAAGATTATTTACTTTCCAAAGGCGCAAAATGAGATTGTTGATTCGCTAGCTAGGAATGTTCGTTCTTTTCATAGACCCATTTGTTTTGTTGGTTGTTCTATTCTGGTATGGTTACCCAGACCACCTCAATCTTGAGTAATAGAATAGTCGTTTGATGCAAAAAAAAAGAAGAAAAAAAAAACAATGACAATGATCAAGGAATTAGCATGTGTGGCTGTGGTCATCGTTGGTTCAAACTGTTCATAACACTCAGGATGTGGCAATTGCATTTCATACATGTCGATCTAGAATATGATGGAGTTGACATTTCATTTTATTCGAGGGATCAAAACATGAGACGTTTGGATAAAAAATTGTTAAAATTCGTGGAAGACTTTACTTTGTCTACTTCGAGCAAAAGACATCTGACTTTTTTCTAATATTTCATAATTTTAGCATTTTTTACAAAATATGGTATAAAAACACAAATTAAGGCATAATCTTGAAAGCATCTCACGATAAGAAAACATGCCTAAAGTAACGAAAATTTATGTCAACTTTGGCTATCGTAAATTGAGTACGAGATAATTAGAAAGTTACAACAAAAGACGATCGTCGTAAATTCGATGTAAGTTTACGAGAAAAGGTATTCGTCGTAAATCGCATGTAACTTACGATAAAATAACGACTATGAAATAGTTGTCATAAAATCATTGTAAAGTAACAAATAATTTATGACGAAATGTTTTACAATTCATTAAAATAAAAATGAACGGGTAAAAAATAATATTGTAGGTTGAAACGTGTTTTTAGTGTGCTATATGTAACATATTTTGTCGTAAATTAAATTTTATATGGATTAAAAGGACTTGTAAAACAATTTTGTTATTAATTTTTATATTCCTATCTACCAAGGACAAAAATTTTGTATATATATGACATTTCTATTGATAATAAAACATACAAACAAGAAAAAGATAACTCACAGAACAAAAAAGATAGAAAATGTCCGTTGATGGCAATATTTACGAGTTATAAAGTTGAATGTATATACACAAAGATATGATGGGAGAGAGACAAATGAATTTCCTGACGGTCTAGAGATATTCATGTACAGACTGGTAATACACTGATCACCCAAGAAACCGGTAAGATGTTTTGTCCTTGTCGGAAAGTGCAAAAATACAAAAATATACCTATGGTGAAATTGTATTAAACCATTTAGTAAATAGAATATTTACACCACATTACTACATTTGATTTAAACATGGAAAGATTTATGTTGGGAATGAAGATATTAATAGTATTATCAATTTTTAAGATGTTGGTAATTGTGAAGAACCGAATCATTTGCATAATGAAAATAGTTACCATCAGAATGAGCAAACGGTAGATCATGATAGAGTTTATGATATGGTTATAAATGCAATTTTAGAAACTAAACAATAGAAAATGAAGTTGGTAGCAGTGTCGGTCTTTGGTAGAATCAAAGGAAGCATGTGCTTCTATCCTTTTTTTTTCCGGCCACAAATTAGTAAGTATTCATTAGTCTAGCTGCAATCAATAATCTTAGCTATGTCAAACAATTTTGGGTCGATTCTCTCAGATGCCATTTCAACTTATTTATTTTTTGCTTTTTTTTTCTTTCCAAAAAGTGGCCAATTTTTTCCTTTGTTTCTAGTCTTTTAGTTCTTAGGACCGGCTATGGTTGGTAGTGTTGAAGAACCTAACTTGGATTCAAAAAGTTTTATGAAACGTTAGATGATACAAATCTGCCAATCTACACTAGTTGCAGAGAATCACTACAAGAAAAAAAAAAGTTTTTCTTAGCGGACGGAAAACGCTATCTAACGATACGATAGGTTTATGAAGCGTTGTATCATCGCCCATCATAGTATGTCAAACACATTAGATAACGGTTTTTTGCATTGCTATCTTATTGTTATATATTATAGCATTTTTCTGTATGCAATTAAATATTTTTTAATAACGTGTCTTTATCGTTATTATTTACATTAAATTTATTTATTTTAGAATTATTTATTTTAGGTTTAATAATAAAAAACACAATAAATTTTTTTTTTATTAAACATTATAAATTACATTTGATAGAAGATAAGAGCAACTTTAACCCTATTACCCCAAATGAGTTTTTCTTAATGCTTTTTTAATTAATTGATTGTACCTTTTTGCACTTAAAAACTTTAGATAAGAAACTATAAAAAATGTGTGCTCCAATGGTAGTTTCTTAAATAGGGGTTCTTAATAATTTTTTTTTTTTGAAGAGAAAATTTATTTATTAAATAAAACATAATAAAATAGAACATTTTAAACATTTTAATTTTTTTTAAACAAGGATTACTAAAATAAACGAGAATAATTAGAAAGAAACATTCCAAACTTAGTTGTTGTCTTCGTCACGTCCAAATTTACTCCATAAATGTTCAACCAAATCAGCTTTGAGTTGTTGATGAATTTGACTATCACGAATTCTTGTTCGAACACCCAGCATATTGGCGATATTTGTAGGCATATCCGTAGAATAATCGAGATCGACATGTGAACTTCCGGTTTCTTCTCCTTGTTGGAACTCTAAAACATTAAATAGAGTATATCCATCTCGTTCGTCTTCTACTATCATATTATGGAGTATGATACATGTTCTCATAATCTTCCCAATTTTGGTTTTATCCCAAAAAAGCGCGGGGTTTTTAACAATGGCAAATCGAGCTTGCAAGACTCCAAAAGCACGCTCGACATCTTTTCGGACAGCTTCTTGATGTTGAGCAAATAAAACCGCTTTCAGCACTAGTGGCATTGAAATAGATTGGATAAAAATTGCAAATTTCGGATAAATACCATCGGTGAGATAGTAAGCCAAATGATACTCTCTTCCATTGACAGAGAAAGTGACTTGCGGAGCTTGACCTTTTATTATATCATCAAAAACAGGTGAGCGTTCAAGAACATTGATATCATTTAAGGTATCTGGAGGTCCAAAAAACGCATGCCATATCCATAGATCATACGAAGCAACCGCCTCTAAAACAATTGTGGGTTTTCTTGAACCCTGTGTATATTGCCCTTTCCAAGCGGTGGGACAATTCTTCCACTCCCAATGCATACAATCGATGCTTCCTATCATCCCGGGAAATCCACGGAACTCACCAACTTGAAGTAGACGTTAAAGATCAGCGGGTGTTGGTCTTCTTAGGTACTCATCGCCGAATAAATTAATTATTCCTTCCACAAAATGTTCCACACATGACTGAGTAGTAGTTTCACCGAGTTGGAGGTATTCGTCAACAGCATCAGCCGCACTACCATATGCCAAGATACGAATGGCTGCTGTATACTTTTGAAGTGGAGAGAGACTAGACCTTCCGAGAGCATCTTTCTTTTGTCGAAAGAATTCAACTTCATTGGAGAGTCGATTAACAATACGCAGGAACAATGGTTTGTTCATTTTAGATCGTCGTCGGAATAGATTTTGAGGATATTTTGGAGTTTCGCTGAAATAATCATTCCATAAACGTACATTGCCTTCTTCACGATTTCTTTCAATGTGGACTCGTTTTTTTTTTCTTTTCTTCCTTGTATCTTCTTGATTATCATGATTTATGCACAAATCCTCGAACGTTTGATCAAAATATTGATTGCAATATTGATCAAAATATTGATCAAAATCATCTACTCCCTCAAAACTGTTATGAGAAGATGAAGCCATAGAATTTTATTTTGTGGTGGAAGAGAAGACTTTGTAACTTGTGTTTTTCAAGACATAGTAGAGTGAAAACAATTTATTATATGACACAACCTACACTCGTGAGGAAGAGAGAAGAGTGACAATGCTTTATGAAAACTTTAGATGATGAGAGTAGAGTGAAAACAATGAAATGCATTACAATTCTTTATATAGAGCAAGAGAGAAGAGTGACACAACCAACACTCGTGACACATACAGCTTGTTAACCAGACACTCGTGACACTTACATACAAAACTCCTCACTTCAACTTACAAAAGTCGTGACAGGAACATACAAAAGGCATGACACGGACGTACAAACATACAGCTTGCATTTTGTCTTGACTTGAACTCGTGTCTCTTGACTTCAACTCACATACAGCTTGCATTTTGGCTCCGTTATCTCATGATTTCTTTCTCTCTGCACACGGGAAGAAAGGCAATAAGATACATATACATAACACATTTACATAACACATTTCACTCAAGTTTCACTTATCACATATAAATAAAACATTTCACTCAAGTTTCACTTATCACATACACATAACACATTTCACTCAAGAACGGAAACATAACTCGATTTAAACACATACACATAAACTCGAAAACATTTTATCACAACAGGAACAGAAGATGACACATACATTCCACAAGAACAGGAGCAGAACTCGACTTAAACACATACACCTAGTTATCCAGCATCTCTGTAAGAAGCTTAGTCTTTACTGCTTGTTCTACTTCAGAAAGTGGGTCTGTTTTTGAAATGAGGCTGTTAAGCAGAGCCATTTTCGAAACTCTCTCTTGCAGGGCCAAGTCTTTCTCTTTAATAGAGCACATGGTCTCAAACTTTACTGAAGCCTCATTATCTACGATTGGTTTCTTTGCAGAAGCTGATTTTGAAGCCTTAACACCAGCTGGCCGTTTGGTAGGTTGCTCGTCTAGATTGATAGTTGCTTGAGAGCTTGCTGTTTCTGCTCCATCCTCACACTTTCTCTTCTGACCGTTTCCACCAAGCTTACTAGTAGCATGCTCAGACCATTTCTGGTCATAGCGGAGATCCTCCCAAGCATGGTGGAGATTAAATTTAATCTTGTGATCATTGAAAAATATTTCGTGTGCCAGTTTCACAACATCACTCTCGCTCTGACCACTAGTTTTCTGTCTTGTTGCTGCCGCATATGATCCGCAGAACTTGCAAACAAGATCATTCAGCTTCTGCCACCTTTGCTTACACTGAGGAGGTTCTGGCATATCACCTCCTGCCACCTTCGGACTAGCTGCAAAGTAAGCGGCAATGCGGCCCCATAAAGTACTTGCTTTTTGCTCATTGCTGACTACAGCATCCTTGCTGGTGTTTAATCAGGCGCTAATGAGCACTAGATCATCAGAGGGAGGCCATTTTCTTCTTTCTTTGAGCACTGAACGTGAGTCTCCACAGAAGCTTGCAGTTTCAGTTGGTTGAGTACTGAACACAGGGAGTTGTGAGCCGCTTTCATAAGGAAAGGGTTCGGGAAGGTTACAATCTTGTTGACAGTTTAAAAGGTCCACAAACTTGGACGTGTGACTATATGGATTACTAGAATCCATATTACTATGTCAAAAAAGTCAGAAAGAAGAAGTAAAGAGAAGGATGTTGGATGATGAAAAGGAAGAGAAGATGTTTTCCCGGTTTTATAGACGAAAAGAGAAGAAGATGTTGTTATAGATGAAAAGAGAGGAAGATGTTGTTACGGTTCTTTTCACTGTCTTTACTATTTGAGAAGAGTAAAGCTGAGTAGACACATATCTAACTTATTTATTACCTAACTCTAACAAGCATTCATAAAGCTAACAACTATCACAAGCATTAAAAATAATAGCATTCATTAAGCTAACTACTATCAGAAACATTCATCACAACAAGCATTCACTAAACAGCATTCATCACAACCATTGATTAAACTAACTACTAACCGGCCCTAGAAATTAAGAAAATGGCAAGAAAATGATTTCAAGTTTTGAAGACTAACCTCAAAGCCAATCTGAAGTTGTGTTTGCTTCTCGCAAGAACTGGATGTGTAAACCTGTTTACATCGCCTCAACCCTGTCAAAACGAGCAATGCAATGAACTTAAGACATGATCCAACTTCAACACAATACGCTAAATACAGAGCCTAAGCTAAAATACAGAGCCAAGTCTTGATCCTTACGCTAGCTAAATAATCTTTAAAACTCTAATTAAGATGAATGAAGTGAGAAAGTTAATTACTTGGGAAGTGATCTCAGTGAGGACCGAGACACTCGTCGGAGGAGATGCCGTGAGGACCGAAGCAGACGTCGTCCATGGTGGCTTTGCATCGTCGGAGGAGGCGCCTTCAGGACAGAGAGAGAGAGAGAGACGTCGTATATGGTGGGATTGGAACCTTCTTGTGACGGAGCGAGAGAAACGTTGTCCTTCGTGGTGGGTTTGGATCGGTGGTGGGTTTCGATCCTCCCTCTGTCACGGAGAAGACGGAGGAGACGCCGTGAGGAGAAAGAGAATCGTCGTCCTTCCAGGTGGGTTTTGATCCGCCCTCTGTCACGGAGAAGACGAAAAGACGATAACGAAGCCAGATGGAGTATCGGTGGTGGAGGATCGGTGGTGGAGGATCTGTGTGGACGATCTGTGTGGAGGATCGGTGATGGGTTTGAATCACTCGTCGGTTTCGTCTCTCTTCGTGACGGAGAACACGAAGTGAGAGGAGAAGAAAGAAAGAAAAGAAAATTGAAGAAAAAAAAAACTTTCTACTGACATGTGTCTATAAAACCCCCCAATAAAATCGGTAACCGAACACGCTAATTAAGGATCGATAACTTGAGTTTTATTTTCTTTACATTTAATTTAAATCACTTATTAACCTTAAAACCCCCTTAAGGTTCAGCGTTAATGCTGGTCTAAGAATCGGTTTACACTTAATACTAAACCAAATGTTTTAAAAATTAAATATAATCTAACCTAATTTTAATTAAACCTAATCAAAACCTAATCTTCTTGAGGCAGCCTCCTCACGAACTTCTCTGTTCCTCGCCGCAAGCCCCATGACCACAACCTCTTCTCACGGCCACCAACTTCTCCGTCGCCTCCTCGCTGCAAGCCCCATGACCAACACTCTGCTCCGACCACCAGCTTCTCCGTCGCCTCCTCGCCGCAAGCCCCATGACCACCACCTCTGCTCACGACCACCAGCTTCTCCATCGCCTCCTAGCCGAAAACCCAATGACCACCACATCTGCTAACAATCACCATTTCTTTCTCACTTTTAATGAGAACAGAAAACCATATTTAAAAGAGAAATAGAGAGACGGTGGCGAAAGGGAGAGATGGCGGTGGTCAAACATCTTCATATCTGCGGTCGTTGGGTTAGACTCCACCTTCAGATTTGTGTGTGTGTGAGGAGCGTGTTACAGAGAAAGGAGATGTGTGTTACATGAATCGTGTGTGTGTGTGTGTGTTTGAGACAGTGATGGAGGTGTGTTTGAGAATGATACAGAGGAAGAGATCGATAGAGTCTAGAAGAAGGAAAATGAAAATATGAATTCTTGGCCATTGGATTACAAATAATCAATGGTCAGAAATATTAATCCAAATTTTGAAGAATGGACCAATAAGAATGAAGGAGGAAGATGACAAAAGAGTGATTTTGAGCCTTTGGATCAAAACTAATCAAAGGCGCAAAATAAAACTAATAAGAATTATCTGTTCATTATATAATCATCTTTTTGTATTGTATTTTATTTAATGGTTTTATTTTTATTTTTGAATTGTGTAATGTAAATTTGAAATATTATACATAGTTTGAGATATATATTATAGAAATTATATTTTATTTAAAGTTTGAGGTTTAATATTCTTATGATATATGTTAAAGTATGTGGTTTAGGGTTTATATTGTTAGAGTTTGATTAGAGATTTAAGCCTTGTGTTTTGAAAGTTATATATTAAGATTAAAAAGAGTAAATTTCGAGTTTATATTTAAGATCTGAAATTATAGTATGAGAATATTAGAGTTTTAAGTTGTGTTTTATAGTTTAGGGATTAAAAATTTGTTTAGGGTTTGGAGATTCAAAAAGCTAAATATAGCATTTCATTATATTCTGCTATTAAACATACACTATCATAGCGTTTCCGAATATACCACTCTATCATATCGTTTCCAAATATACAAACGCTATCTAAAATTAAGGGGTATGTCAACCAAAGCAGAAAGGCGAAAAACGGTATACTTTAGTGCTATCAAAACGATTTTTTCTTGTAGTGAATGTCTATCTAAATTGTCTCTTACTACTAGGATGAATATTAAAACTGATCATAATGTACATGAGATTTGCTTTAATTGAGTTGTTTAAAGAGTATTTGCTAGAAGATAACTTGTTTCTAATTATGAGATTCAAAAATTGGTTTATAGTCTTGGATTGCATTCAGAGAAGATAGATGTTTGCATTGACAATTGTATGAAATACTGGAAAAACGACAAGGAAGTAGGCAGAATAAGGTACCATACCAAAAGATGTGGCCCCTACCAGTTACATAAATATTGAAAAGATTATACTAACCTGAGAGGACTGCTGGAGTGATGAAATGCCATGCCGAAGATATTCAGACTGATGGAGATGTAACTCATCTATTAGATACAAAAGCAAAGAAACATTTCAGTACGGCACACCCTGATTTCACTAAAAACATTCTATTTATTTATTTATTTTAGGCTATGCACATATGGAGTTAGTTCATTTGGAAGGTCTGGGAGACAATATTTGTTGAAGACAGTCATTCTTACACCATACAACTATCCACCATAAATGAGCATAGAAAAAAAAAATTCTCTTCTTGAATATATTAGTCTCTATTATGAAACATCAAACCAGTCACTTGATGTTTTCTACAACCATTTCTACAAGAGTTGAATGCTTTATTGTCAACATGGGTCTGCACGTTTAATTGTTTAACGAAATGAATATCTGATGCGAGTAATTCTTATGTGAACCATAATTGACTTTCTTGTTTACGGGATGCTATATCGATAAACAACACATGTGAGATTATGTTGTTCGTATTTTTTTTTGAAGGACAAATGCATTTCAACTGAAGTATTGTAAGAAGACATAATGGTTTGATTGTCATTGTCGATTTTTTCCCTTTAACCATCCGTAGTGAATAAACAAGATATTATTTAGTTACAAATTAACTGTACGAGACACAACTCCTGCATTTTTAAGTGGAGAACAAATCAAAGAGCAAATTCATAAACAGATTTTGGTTTTGGATCATCGATTTCTTAATTTATTTCACTTGGCACAATATATGAGCAAGCATCATCAATATCATCCTTTTCATTTATTTTCCATATGTTCTTGTTATGGATGTAGTTGATAGAAATTTCATGATTATTTTCTGACTCATAATGCTCAACTTTCTCAGTATCCTCATTAGTTGTTTCTTCTGTGGGAACCGAAGTTCGCACTATCGATTTCCGTTTAAACAAGGAAACTAGGAAAACCCTAATTTCCCAGAGGTCCCGGATCTCTGCGAGAGCCAACGACAAGTGATCGAATATATGCGGAAATCATGAAAAGATAACAAACGAGTTTAGAGAAAACAGTAGATCTTATTTCGAGTCCGCGTAAGAGCGTTGCGATCATTACAAGAGAATACAAAGGCTTTGGCCGCAGGGGCCGTCAGCGAGTTACCTAGTTCTAGCAACATAAAACCCTAATCCTAGTTGAGTCGCAGCTCGATAACAAAGGACGAAAAAGATATCTAAAAGGCTTAGATTGATTTCGGACTGAACCTTGTTAAAGGCTGCCTACGTACCCCTTTCGAGGATCAAGCCGAACGTAGTTCAATTGATAGAGCTGGACAAGAGATCGAACTGCCTGGGCGAGTTCGTCTAGTAATTGAGTGCTAGTCATAGAAACCGAACTTGTCGAGAATAAGCCTAAAGTTTCTAAGTGCAGAGAATTCCGAATCTAAAAAGTTCTCCCTCATGCTCCTCGCCTAGGACTCCTTATATACTAGCTCCAAGGTCGGTTTACGCTTTTACTCTTCTGCCCTTAAGCCGTCATAGCGTAAAAATGGAGATATTCCATTTTTCCCGATTTTCACAATTATCTTCAAAACTTCCGTATTTATCCGCGGAAACTTGACATTTATCCTTCCTTGTGGACCAAGCGTAAACCGGGCTGTGGTTTACGGGCCTTTGGTTAAGAAATCGCAGGATGGGCCTCGAGTCGTGTTTTAGGTCCCTTTGGGCCGTCTTCCGACTCGAAGAGTTTACTACGATTTCTTTCGACAAAGAAAGAACTTTCCGCGGTTTCTAATCCGCGAAGTTTGATCGATGATTTAGAATAGCGGAAAACATAGACTGAGCTCGCTACAGTTTTCGGGAGATAGCATTTGAAGGTTTGACGAGAATGCATGGACTGGTGTCATAACGATGTTCGGAAGAGCTCGGTCGCTACGCAGCGACCGAACTTTGGCTCGAGCCTGATCGCTACATAGCGACCGAGCAAGACGGACGCTCGGTCGCTACGTAGCGACCGAGCGAGACGGACGCTCGGTCGCTATGTAGCGACCGAGCTTGGCTCGAGCTCGATCGCTACGTAGCGACCGAGCGGGACGGATGCTCGGTCGCTACGTAGCGACCGGGCTTGGCTCGGGCTCGGTCGCTACGTAGCGACCGAGTGAGACAGACGCTCGGTCGCTACGTAGCGACCGAGCTTGGCTCGAGCTCGGTCGCTAGCGACCGAGCGAGACGGACGCTCGGTCGCTACGTAGCGACCGAACTTGGCTCGAGCTCGGTCGCTACGTAGCGACCGAGCGGGACGGACGCTCGGTCGCTACGTAGCGACCGAGCATGGCTCGGGCTCGGTCGCTACGTAGCGACCGAGCGAGACGGACGCTCGGTCGCTACGTAGCGACCGAGCTGTGTGCATGCTTGGTCGCCGCGTATCGATCGAGCTTGGCTTGTCCGCGATCTGATTTCCATACTCGAGTTTGTCCGCGGCCGATTTGGATACATGTCCGTTGCCTTCGGACAATCGGTATTTAGTGGTTCGATTGAGATTTGGACGATATTTTACTGCAAGGCTCTTTGTAAAGATATCTTTACGAAGATTACTTTTCGTAAAAACGTTTATACTGATTTTTACGGACTTTCAGACATTGATTCCGTCGTGACCGATTTTGACCCCAACATCTTCCAAAGTACTTTCTGTTACTTTGGGTGTGTCATTTATCTCGACATCCTTTTGTTTTCTAGGATTTTTATTTTTAGAACCAGCAGGTCTACCACGCTTCAAACGTGTTTCAGACTCACGTGTATCATCTGCTTTTCCTTCTTCATTTGATATTTTTATACAAGCAGGAGTATTTGCAACTAGTATATGAGATTTAGTTACCGTCTTGGTATATGCAAATGCATCAAGTAGCTGATTAGCTATACTCTGTAAATGCATAATTCGTCGAACTTCTAATTCTGGCTCTTTAATAGGAGGATCAAGATGTAACAATGATGGTACACTCCATTTGATATTATTTTCTACATTTTTGTTTTCTCCCCCTAGAACTGGGAATACTTTCTCATCGAAATGACAATCGGCGAACCGTGCCATTAAGACATCACCAGTCTGTGGTTCTAGGTATCGTATAATTGATGGAGAATCACAACCAACATAAATTCCCAATCTTCTTTGTGGTCCCATCTTTGTACGTTGTGGTGGTGCTATAAGCACATATACTGCACAACAAAAGATTCTTAGATGAGAAATGTTTGGTTCTCGACAAAATGCTAATTGTATTGGAGAATACTTATGGTATGCACTTGGTCTAATCTGAATTAGTGCTTCTGCATGAAAAATAGCATGTCCCATACAGAGGTTGGAAGTTTTGATCTCATAATCAATGGTCTTGCAATCAGTTGCAGGCACTTAATTAAAGATTCAGTCAATCCATTTTAAGTATGAACATGAGCAACAAAATATTCAACTTCAATTCCCGTTACCATGCAATAATTATTGAATGCTTGGGATGTGAATTCACCAGCATTGTCTAATCTAACTCTTTTAATAGTATAATCAGGAAACTGCACTTGCAGTTTGATTATCTGAGCTAGAAATCTGGCAAATGCTACATTTCGAGATAATAATAGACAAACATGTGACCATCAACTGGATGCGTCAATTAATACCATAAAATAATGGAATGGTCCACAAGGTGGATGTATTGGTCCACATATTTTGCCTTGAATTCTTTCAAGGAACTTTGGTGATTCCTTATCGATTTTGGTTGGCGATGGCCTCACAATCAATTTTCCAAGAGAAATGCAACACATGTCATTTTATTTCCTTGAGAAATCTCCTTGATTTTCAGTGAATGACCATGTGAGCTTTCTATGATTTTACGCATCATTGTAGTGCCTGGGTGTCCAAGGCGATCATGCCATAATGTGAATTCTTCTTGATTTCGTTTCACTACATGATTTGATTTGATTTCATCGATATAAGTATGATGCAATCCCGAAGGAAGTTCTGGAAACTTTTCTAATATGTGTCTTTTGCTATGTTTATCAGAAGTTACATATATGTACTTCTTTCCATCCTCAGTTGCAGACTGAGTATCATATCCGTGAAGATATATATCTTTGAAACTCAACAAGTTCCTTTTAGAACTCGGAGAATACAGAGCATTGTTTATAAAAAACTTTGTTCCATTTCGCAACATAAAGTTTGCTTTACCAATTCCTTCAATCACGTCTGCAGGACCTGATATTGTATTGACGACAATTTTTATTGGTTTTATGTCATAGAAATATCTCTTTTGTCTCATAATAGTGTGCGTTGTTCCACTATCTGGTATACATATTTCTCGAATCCGTTTCTTGGATTTTGTTCCATTAGCATCGTGATCCATTTCTGAAATTATCATAGACATTAATAAAAAGAAAACTTGAAATTCATTCATATAATAATCATATAAGAAAACACACAATAATTATACATTAAGGTGACGCTAAAACATCATTATTCGTTTAAAACAGGAAATGTAATAATTGTACATGATAATATTGAAGAATATTCAGTTGTCTTATTACGATCATTTCAGTTCTCTTTAGGAGTAATTTAGTCCAGCTCATTTTTGAAATCGGAGGCTTCGAGATTCGATGTCCCTTCAAAGTTTTCAGTGAGATTCACTTCTTTAGCTTTGCCTTTCGTGGACTCTTGATATAACTTACAGAGATGTGGAGAAGTACGACAGGTACGAGACCAATGTCCGTTACATCCACATTGGTAACATACGGTGTCACGCTTCTAAGTGGTATCCTCTTGAATTTCTTTACCCTTAGGAAGTTGTTCAGATCTAACCCATTTGTTAGATCTCTTCCATTTGGGATTGTAAGTTTTTCCACGTTTGTTGTTGAAACGGTGACCACGACCTCGGTTGGTCTGGTTTCTCCTTTCCAATTTTTTTACTGCTGTAGCATTTTACTTCAGGGAATGCCTTGACTCCCGTAAGTCGGGAATTGTGGTTTTTGATTAGTAGCTCATCGTTCTTTTAAGGCAACATGAGCGTAACCATCAATTCAGAAAATCGAGTGTACCCACATTTTCTGTAAATTCGGTGTAGGACTTTGTGCTCTTTGTGGAAAGTGTTGTATGTCTTGTCGAGCATTTCTGCTTCGGAGACATGACTACCACAATACTTTAATTGTGCAACTATGCTCAAAACAGCATAATTGTATTCCTCGACATTTTGAAAATCCTCAAACCTCATGTTTTTCCACTCTTCAAGAGCGTGCGGAAGATTGATTCCTTCTGGTTATCAAACCTCTCCTTCAAGGCTGGCCATAGTTTGGCTGGGTCCTCGATGTTTAGTTGTGCGTAAGATTCTCATCTAAATGCTTCTTTAGGAAGATTATCGCTTCGGCTATATGCTCAGGCGGCGATTTGTTACTGATTTTTATCGTTTCAGTTAACTTCTTCATTACGAGATAAGGTTTCACATTTGTGACCCATCCGACGTAATTTTCAGCTGTTATTTTTAGAGTCGGGAACTGAAGCTTCTCGATGTTTGCCATTTGTATTTCTAAAACACAAAATAATATATTTTATTAGAATTTCAAAATTTTAAAATGAACCATTTATATTAATAACATACGCAATTACAAGTAGAAACAGCGCATAGAAAAGCAAACCGACATTGAGCGTAAATTCTTCAGGAGAAAATTCTCCAATAAAAAAAACCGTACATAGAAGAGCAAAAATTAGAATTGCACATACAACCAAAAATATGCGAATCATCCTTTTTGTAATGAAAAACCGGAATGGAGCGATTTGAAAATATTTGAGAGAAGATGAAATGTTTTGGATGAAGTAAATGAGTGAGAAATTAGTATATTTATAGATAAAAACACTGTTCATAGCCGTTAACTAGCCGTTTAGAAAGTAATTTTTTTTCTTTCAAATTTATATATGACCGTTGGAGGTAAAAAAACATAAGATAAAAAAATTAATCATAAACAATCAGTGAGTAATTATAATTTTTTTCAGTTTAAACACATATATAAATAAAATTGCTTCCTTAAATATATTTAATTATATATATGGTGATAAAATTATTCATAAAATTTGAAAGTAAAAATATTAAGGTGATCAAATTTGTAAAAATAAATTATGATAATAAAGTCAATTATAAAATAACAAATTAAATGTTTAGGCGGTATACCGGCCATTATGGTGCTTTAAGCAACCATTATAAAATTAACAAAAAGAAGCGTGGCGGCAGGGCCGCACTCCGGTAATCATAAACGTAACAAATAAAAATGGAGGCCCCACTCCGAACATAATAAACGAATTTTAATAATAGAGTGATCGTGCTGAAAACGTGTTATAATTATTATATATATAGTTTCATTTGTGTTTTGTATATATATATTCAATAATATATATACATAATAGAAAGTAGAAGAATAATAATTATGCTAAAGCGAAAGAAGAAGAAGTATATCAAAAGAGAAGGAGATATTATAAACGTTCAGAAGGGGCATCGTAAAATAATCGCAATACAATTTCTTATATAGAAAAGATTTCGAAAACTGTTACTGTGAGTTTTAAATGATATGGGCTCCATATCAACTCTCACACGAAAGTGTTGCTGACTTTCGTAACATAAATCATTTACTGTTTTGATTTTTTTTTGTCGACCATTTTTATTTCAAATGGCTCAAGGACCAGTACTTTTTTTTTGTCAACAGTTTCATTTCATTAAAGCCTAAGCATAAATTACAATGGCTTAGCAGTTCATCCAGGATATTACATAATTTTGATTTGTAATCCTGGCTCTTTTGGCTAATTGATCAACAACATGAACCTGGTTTCTAGGTACATAGTGGAATATAAACTTTATCTTTCTCAGCTAAACAAGCTATATCTTGGAGAATAGAGTAGGCTTCATTAATCCGAAGTTGCTTGTGGAGTTGCTCTCCTGAAATAGCTTGCAAACTCTTGATTAATTCCAAGCAATCACCTTGAATTACCACATTCTTGTAAGCCAGAGTATGGAGTTGTTGAACAGCTAGCAGCATAGCCATTGCCTCTGCTATGAACGGCGAGTTGGTAGGAGCTATTGCAGAACTTCCTTGGAGCCAAGAGATGCCTTCTTTGCTAAACAAAGACCATCCTATCCCAGCCTTTTCGGTTGGTGACTTCCATGAAGCGTCTACAATGCAGTAGTTGTGTGTTTGTTGTTGGAGGATGTCGGCGATAGGGTATTGCAATGTGTGTTGACTACGCTCATAGATGGCGTTGTTTCGCTCAGTTGCATCCTTCCAAACTTGATAATCAGTAATGGCAGAGACATTACAAGATATTAATATAAAGCATTGGAAGTGGAACAAACACGTGTTGACATGTGAGCTTTAATGGATAGCACTTAACCCTACACATGTTGTTTTACATTGAGCAGACCAGTACGACCGTCAATATGGCTTCTCCACCGTGACTCAAACAAGTTACTCCCAAATCTCTTCTCTTCTCAGTCGCTATTCAAATCGTTTATACCATGTTGCCTCGGTTACTTGATTAGACTTACCTTGATTCACCGGAATTTTAAGAAAAAGACGCTTTAACCAAATGTAAGACCGACCATTTGTTGGACCATATAACGCCAACTCTTCTTAATCGACTTCACAGACAGCCGAAGCAATCCGTCACACCTCATCTACTCTCAATCAGAGATGCTATCCTCAACGCCATAACAGGCTTACCAACAAGAAAGACTGATTCTCCTAGAGGGAGATAGTGAACGGCAAACGAAGGAGCCTTCCGACGGGATATTTATGTAAAACAGGTGAAAGGCACTAGATTCAATCTCATCAAGATAAAAGAAACAGAGATGAAGAACTCCTCGAAGAGATTGAAACAAGAGAACTCGCCTTAACGAAAATAAAATTGGCAACCCCAAAAAAAAAATCAGCTATCTTGAAACCAGAGTTGATCAGAAAAATCGAAGATTTATTATCACAACAAAAGGAGGATCCATAGATCAAATATATACAGTAAAAACAGAAGTGGGTGGTGACCGACATCAGAGCCGTCGAAGACAAAACTTAGTCGGAAGGTTCTAGGTTCAGTGAGAAGTTAGATCAGTAGCAACTGCATAACACGTTTTGGTTGAGTTCATAAGTTTATTAGGTCTAGTATTTGGCCCATTTGTTCGTGTTATAGGAGTACAAACTTAGTGGGCTAAAAGTATACCACGAAGGCCCACTTAAAATGGTGAAATAATTAGAGATGGGAGTTACGGACACGTAACTTTACAGAACGAGGAGTCTTTATTAAACTTTATGGGGCCGAACATCTTTTCAGCAGAGAAAATGTTATAAATGCAACTTTTTCTCTTTATTTTTCTAATATTTGGTACACACCGTAACACAACTCTATGAAAATTCTCCCCAATTATAACTCTTCTTCATATATGTACATCATTTTTCTATAACCGGTTATGGCTTGTCTACCTTAAACAGATTAATTTGTCTGTCGTTCCTTTTCTGAAACAGAACATCATATTCATATATATCTGTGCAACATCAACATGTATTCATTGATTACGACAAAACAACCACAACATACTCTAGCTTGATGTCGAAGACATGTATTCGAGATATTACTGCTCGTACAATACAAAAGATATCCTATAAACGGAAAAAGTTAAATAAAGATAATTTATTATTAATTAGGAAACTTTTTAAAACTCTTTTTTTAGCTTTATAGTACCACGTGAAGGAATCTAATGAGTAGACTATGGCCCCTGCGTCCTTGTACGTAGCCTTAGCGAAACTGTTTGGGTCAAAAGCGCGCCGCTTACAAAGCTGAGCGATGGTAGTTTCCGTAATGAAATGGATTAAACGAGGGTAAACTAGTAAATAAATAGACTCTTACTTCAGTTGCGAGGCGGAAACATGGCACAATTGGCAGACCACAGCAACCAAGTGGTTAGCTTCAGGTTTTATGTATTTGATAAAATAAAATAAAAAAGCTTTAATAAAGAAAGCAAGTGAGGGGAGATTTTAGGATGGCTACGGAGACACAAGCGACGTTGTCGATGGAGTCTTTACCTCTGGGTTTCAGATTCAGACCAACCGATGAAGAACTCATCAATCATTACCTAAGATTGAAAATCAACGGCCGTGATTTGGAGGTCAGAGTAATCCCTGAGATCGATGTTTGCAAGTGGGAGCCATGGGACTTGCCTGGTTAGCTTTACTCTCTTCTTCTGTTTTGATTGAGCTCTGGTTTTTGTAAGGGTTTTCTTGATTATTATAGGGCTTTCGGTGATAAAGACGGATGATCAAGAGTGGTTCTTCTTCTGCCCTCGTGACCGGAAGTATCCGAGTGGCCACCGTTCAAACAGAGCTACTGACATTGGATACTGGAAAGCTACTGGGAAAGATCGAACTATCAAGTCCAAGAAGATGATTATCGGTATGAAGAAGACTCTCGTCTTCTACCGTGGTCGAGCTCCTAGAGGAGAAAGAACCAACTGGATTATGCACGAGTATCGTGCCACTGACAAGGACCTTGACGGCACTGGACCTGGTCAGGTCTGTGTTTTCTTTTCTTTCTTTTTATGTTGCTCTCTGCTTCATGTCTGATAGTAGTGAACCTTTTTGTTTGTTGATTTGGAACAGAGTCCGTATGTATTGTGTCGCTTGTTCCACAAGCCTACTGATGTTTCAAACTGTGACGAAGTAGAGAATGTCAATGCCACTCCCACCACAACTAGATGCTCCCGTGAGGACAACTCTTCTGAGATGGTCCAAGAAACAGCTACTTCTCGTGTACATGCTCAAAACATATCAGATGACACCGAGAGGTGTCCGAGCGACAAGGGTAGTGATGTCAAGCCTGATGCTCCGGTGATTAAAACTGAGAATCATGGTGAAACTTCTCGAGCCAAAGACCGAGGCAAAAGCATAGTGGAGGTAAACAAGTAATTTTAACTTAAGCGTCTTGTATCAAAGTGTTTTGTTTTTGTCCTAATCTAGCTTATGATTTTCTTGTGTATAGGAAAGTCCATTTGCACGGGACTTTTCAAGTCTTTATGGACCCAGCTTTGACCAAACATCATATACTCCAGTGCCTTCAAGCATCGGTTTTCCTGCGTCACATATGGATTCAATGTATTCTAGCGATTTTGGAAACTGTCAGTATGGGCTGCATTTTCAGGACGGTGCCGCCATACAAGATGAGTCCCTGGCAGATGTCTTGGATGAAGTGTTTCATAACCATAACCAATCATCTACCGAACCAAAAGACTTTGCACTTCCCAAAATGATGCATTGGTCGTTTCCCAGAGACACCTTTGGTTTTGAAGCTTCTTTCCCACAGGTAATATTCGGATCTTTAAGCAGATGATGATCACTTTCTCTTGGAACTGACCGTAGTGTTTCTTCATGTACTACTACAGTTTGCTCCTGACGTTGGAGCTTCCAGATTAGCCAGCGATCACTACGTTGATAGCAAGGAGGCTGTAGAGATACAGTCTTCATCCGGTTCCTCTAGGACCGTGACGCCACTTCACAGCAACGTTTTAGGACAGCATCCTCCAGTTTCTTATGCAACCATGGATCCGTTTAACTCTACTGTCAACCAGCGTGAGCAGGAGCAACTCCCTGTTGACCGAAACATTATTCTTAGTGAGTTTAACGCTAGGGCTCGAGAGACTCAGACGGATCTTGACTTTGTTGTGAACCAAGGCACTGCTCCTAGAAGAATCCGGCTGCAAATCGAGCAGCCATTCACGCCAGTTAACAACGAGAAGGAGAGAGATGTTGATAACCATGAAGAAGAGGAAGTACAGTCTGCCATGACCAAGGTAGGATTCGCACGTCTAGCAAATATAGAGCTACTACACTTTTCCCTCTCAATATGACGGTTGATGAAATGTGCAGATCGTAGAGGAGGATGAAAAATGCTTCCTTGACAAGGACAAGAGTAGAGCACAAGGGCATGCAAGTTTGTCGGAGTCAACTAATTTAAATACTCAGGGAACTGCTCATAGGAGAATCCGCTTGCAGACAAGAATACGGAAGCTTCCCATAATACCAAAAAACACAGGAAGGGACTCAAACCACAGTGAAGAAGTAGCAATGAATAGCAAGGTAATAAGTTCATTTTTGAATTACAGCAAACTTACTCTCTAGAAAGCAAAGCATTATCATATTGAAATGAATAGAAAATAAAAAATAAAAAATCAGTAAGCTTATTGAAACAATGCGAGATACAGGAAAAGGAAGATATATCGGCTTCATCATCATCATCATGGCAGAAACAGAAACTAATGAGGAAGAGGATGGTGAAGTGTAGCAGTATGGTGATAATAATGGCGGTGATGGTACTTTTAGTAGGAATATGGAAAGAGTCAAGAGATGCCAAATGTAGCTTCTTGTTTCATCAATTGGATTCCTTCAAAGGCATGTTTACTTGATGATATATATATAGCGCCATTCTCCACGTTCTTGTATAATTAATCACGTCTAGTCTGTTCCTTTTTATTTTTGTTTCTGTAGTGTTGAGTTGTAAAAGCCAAATTCTCTAGAATCTTTAACATAGTAGTTCCTTCTTTTTTGCAGTTTAAACAATTTGCACTTGTATCCCCGACAGTTAGCCAATGTCGTTTTATTAGGAGACAATGTGTGGAATATGCCCAGTTAAAGTCTAAATTTGCTGAATGCCCATAATTATGGATAATCTAAAAATGAGTAACTTTTTGACACTGTGTGGACGAAAATGCCCTTATGTTTTGTCGAAAACAACTTTTTCGAAATCTATCAGCTAAATATTTACATAGCAGGTAACAATCTACATACCAACTAACATATCCGCTAATAATTTTAGTATCATCTAACAATCTATGTATCAAACAAATGTATCGACTAACAAATCATATATCAGTTAATGAAACTATTAACAATTAATTAGTTATCTATTAAATAGCTCCAAATCTATTTGTAACAGCTAACACTTCATGTAGCGATTAAGAATCTATTAAAATCTAAATAATAGCAGGTAAGTAATAAAATACCTACTAACGTATATATTATCTAAAAGTTGATTGTGATTCGAAATTGGAAACATTAGAATTGGGGTGAGATAATAAGATTAACATTATGGGTGTCAAAAGAATCAGAATAAAAAAATAAAGATTTGTGTTGAATTAGAAGATGATTTGAAGAATTTGTACGAGAGATAAAAATATTAGAACACATAAAAGGGAGAAGATAGAGAGATAAAGATAAGGGTATTATAGTCATTAAAAATATTAAAAAGAAACAAGGTTATATGTCAAATTACATGGGTTTCTGGGTGTATCTAGACCAATTACTCTTTTATTAAATGTTAATTTTGGATACCATAATTGATACTAGTTTCAAATCAACTTCTTAGACCTTGGAAACTCTTTAGTGAGACGGGCTGTGCCACGACTCTGGTGACTGAACACAGAGCTAAAAAGTTGAAGCATGACCCTAACACATCAATAAGTTTATTGTTTATTCTCCTTGGCGTAATCTAAGCATAGGTGTCTATAACTAAACCAGATATCTAAACTGAATCTAACCATTTTTAAAGTAGAGCCCCAAAAATAGAGTCTAAAGGTTAGGGGAAACATTCCGATCCGGATTTTTTTTTATTTGGAAACCCGTAGTAAATTTCTAATTAATGATCCAATCAATTTTCGTAAAAGGAGACATAAGAAAATGGTGCAAATTATTAATAAATATTTAAGTTTAGGAATTAATCTTTATAAAAAATAATTAGTTAATTTACATTTTAGTTCATTATTTTCCTTAGACATTAAATAAAAAATGTACAATATATAAATATAAATCACATATTTATGGTTTTTTTTTGATCAAACATATATGTATGTATTAAGTGATTAACATATGCTACAATTGTAGTCTTAGCCTACAAGGTAAAACGTCCACCAGAAAAGTCATGAGTCTTTCTTGTTCACCGGAGGCAAGAACTGATGCAGCCAAACGTTCAAAATATATGAATTTTCAAAAACTATGAGAAGTGTAAATATTTTACAGCATTCTTAGAAACATGAACTTTATAGCTATGGAATAAATTAAAACCATGAAGTGAGAAAAAGAAAAGGGTAATTTCCTGGTCAAGAAACTCAAAATTCCATACACTTTCTCCCAAGTCATTGATCTCGTTCCACCACCTGAGACCAACCAGTATACGGCCACTCACATTCTTAGGATATTTCCAACCGTATTCTATTTTTCGCTCTAAAATAAAATTTAGAGTAAAACTGTTCCAATAATACTCTAATGTCTACTTTATAATAAAGTAAAAAATAAGTTTACTCAATATATAGAGTAACTTGTTTTTTTCGTCATCACTCTATTTTTCATTCTAAAATAGAGTATTACTAGGTGATATCCGCGCCCTGTGCGGAGTAAATTTATTTGATAGAGTTTATAACGCTTAATCTGTATATTAATGAAATATCTATCTATGGATGATATTTTTAAAACGTTTGGGTTGTGATGAAAGTGTAGGCATAGTATAGGCAAAATATATATAGTCAATTGAGGTTAGGGTTTAAGTGAAGAAACTTGTCTTGAAAATAAAGAATTTAATGCCACAAATCATGTCTAAAATCACTAATTGATCGTCTAATTTGGAAAGAATACAACATTAAAGGTATTTGACCACTAATTGTTAGTTAGTTAAAATCGGAAATAAAAAAATTCAACTTCCCATAAAAAAAAGATTTTCAAACGAATGGGAACATTTGTATATTGGAAAGGAAATGCGGGTTAGATCGAATATTTTATTCTCTTTCATACCATTCATTGTCAATATTTGTATACAGGAATAAGATATTTCAATTCTAACGCAAATTTCCCAAAACAATGACATTATTAGTATCTTTCTCATTTATTGAAATTTCTTAATCACAAAGTCTCGGTGCTTAAGTTTCGGGATTGCAACAACTTATTATGGCCTTCTTTTTTGAATTATATGTACTTTGAATCAATTCAAAATAACCGAATATTAATGACATGATATACATTTGTAATGTATCAAAACATGATCACCACCTAGGTTCAGGATTATTTGTTATGCATCAAAATGCACAAATTTGAATTAATCTCGGGCAACTAACCCGAACTTTATGAGGAATAGAGATGATTACGTTCTATTTTAAGAAAAAATAAATTATATTTTCTAAAATTAGAAAACACACTTTATTTTAATTATATATTTGAATTTATAGCGATGAGAACGAATCATAATGATATGATTATGATTTGTAATGTATTACAGGAAACTAAGCTAAACATTAAGAGCTACATAAATATCATACAAATACAAAAGTGTTAATAGACTAATTTCAAAGAGGTGTAGATAGGTCACTAACTTTTTATTATAACCTATAGATTTTTTAGAACATATACTACCGGGTTTCCTTCCCCCCTAAAAGTTATAAACAAAAACCTTAATTAAGAAATTCCTAACATCATCTTATTCACATAAAAATGAAAAAAACTTATATCCAAAATTCCAAACTATAAAAATGAAAACAACAATCAAACAATGAATATGTTCATCACCTACAATATAATGGCCATCATCTACATTGAATATAAAATATGAATAAAATTTTAAGTAATAGCCATTATCTAAATTTCTCAAGTCGTATATGAAACTACATTTGGATGATCCCTGTTTACGTAAAGGCCAGCACACCCATCGAGTCTTCGATCGTCGTTTCATCACCATAACCATTGTATAAACATTCCAGTGTATAAGCTTAAAGAATAGTTGACCAAAAAAAAGCTTAAACAATTTTTATAACGATTACATTATAGCAAAAAAATTATTTATTCCAATGTTACGATGTTAAGTTAATATACGAAACATTGTTTATATTAGTTTTCTTATTTTACGAATCATTGTTTATAAACGGAACTTAATGTTACGACGTTAAGTTAAATCATTTCTGCTACATTGATTTGTTCCAATGCATGTTCTTTTAATCCGCCTTGAACATGTGCTTCATAGGCACGGGTATGAAATGATGCAAATAAAACATACACTATAATCAATTTGTAGATATATTTGGCAATGGCATGAGATGTAATTATTCTAGGCAATAAAGGGCTATTCTATAAATGATGTGAGGTGGATTCTAGTGATGACACATCAGTAATGGCAAAGTTGTTAATCATACATGAGAGTGAGGTTTATTTTTTTAAATGCTCCTCAAATAATAAGAAAGGGATTGGAGCAACAACCAACTCTATTATAGAGTTACCTTATTTTTTTAAAAAAATAGAATAAACCAGATGATCTTAACCACCTATAAGTCAAACGCGGCAAGAAGAACAGTCACTGCAAACATTATGACAAAGCTGTTGAAAACGAAAGCATATAAAATGAGGTGTTCAAAAAGAGAGAGCATATATATAAAATGTAAAACGCCAACGCAGCACCTTGACCCAAAAACAAAAACTTGTTACCGATGTATTTGGATTGATTTAGAAATCCGCCACATGAATACTTCATAACTGCTCGACGATTTCATCATCAGTATAATCACTATTTTCTTGTATTCCATCGTTGACGCTTGAGATGATACTTGAGCCTGCAATTCCCAGCGGAGGCGTTGAGAGAGCTCCGAAAGCCTGCAATTTCCTTGTCCGTCGTCGTAGAATTTTGGTGTCAATTCATAAATCAACAAAAGTTAGAGTTAGATTTTTCAGTCGCAAGATACCATAACATTCATATACCAAAACTCTTTTTATGTTCACGTGAGAATGCAAACTTGGAAAATATTTTGTTAATTAAGCGATTTTGGTCTGAGAAGCTCTTTGCAAACGACACGTCATCGTTATAAAGTTAAAATACTTATACGACCGCCATCTGTCCATTATAGTGTGTACGTATTTATTACCAATACTTCTCTTTTAATATATAAAAGATATACCACAAGTATAGTGTTTGGTAAAATCTCCCCAAAATTATTCTAAATTCATAAAACGCAGTCCCGGCAATTTGTATACATGTGTTTCCGTCCACACAGCTTGTCTTCACATGCATCATAAAAGAGTTATGAACATATCAAAATACTTAGTGAAGACACTCAAAACTGCCAACATGTAATAAACCCATAATAACAATTAACATTAAACATTAAATTTCGTACTGGTAACCTATAATTTCATTTTCATTCCTTAGTCATTTTTCACATATCTAGAGCTATTTTTCTGTACTTAGTCATTTCTACACAATTTGATTTACCTAACCATTTGAATACCACTTACGGCCCAGAGCTAATTATACACAGTCCGAAGCTAATTCTCAGTCACATCCATATGCACGGCCTGAAGCCACTTGACCCGTCAGTCCCTCGTACGGTCTGAAGCAACCAGCCCAAAGCCACACGGCCCCAAAGTCTCTCATATGTCACAAAGCTAACAGCCCAAATCCACACGATCCCGAAGGTCCCTCACGGCCAAAGTCAACATACGAACCAAAGCCAAACATGATCATAACATCTTTTACAACCCAAAACCAAAGCATACTTTCATTATTTAATTTCATTCACTCAATCTCGTACTATCCCTATTTAGTTTTGTTCTTTATCTGTTTCTATAACATTTTCACTCGTCATGCCAATTCTTTTTCAAATATAATTTTTTTTTAACATAAACAGTCGATTTATACATCATCGCACACAATAAAACATGTAACATCCTAAGAACACAAAGAATGTTTTATCCTCGAAGAATCATTTTGAAGAACAAACGTTCCATAAGACACATTACTCATGCGCATAATCTCCAATATAATGATCAAACTTTTTAAAAACCTATACTCCGGTTGCCACAAATCACTTCCTCACCTTAATTGATCTTAAAGAACGAAGACTATGTTCTTGCTTCCCAAACTGTCTTTCTAAAACTTTGTTCTTGCTCTGGCTGTTTTCTAAACTCGTTTTCTGAGTTGTGAGAGAAATAAAAGTTAGACACCCTTTCTAGTAACATTTTGTAGCCTTGCTCACCAAGCCGGATCATCAATAATGTTTTTCTATTTAGCTTGGTCAAATTTCACCACCAATGGATTGACTCAGTCTTTACAATACTTTCCTTATCTGATTCCTAGAGACTGACCTTGCTTTCGTATAAACCCGCAACTTTATCTAGTCGAACTTTCCTTACTCGGAACCCACATTGTCCAATAGTTTAACTTTCTTTGGCTTTGCGGTTCCATTGATTCCTTACTTAGATTCTATCTGTTCCATGATCAGTTTACCGTCACTGACCTTAAGCCAATACCGTTTTAGTTCACAAGGAACATTTGATACTTTATTAAAAATCGTCATCTTTATACCTTTTTAAATGAACACAAGTGTTCAAACACTTAGAAAACTAATGTTCAAACACTTAGAAAACTAAAGTTCCTTTACTAATTATCCTTCAAAGTAGATAAACCATCACAAGAAGTTCGGATTTCTATTGAGATCGCAAAAGTTAAAAATAAAAACGAAAGTAGATCTGGATTAACCAGAAAAAAAAATAAAACGAAAGAGATTATCTGTTTAACGGAAATATTAATAACAACAATGAAGATTTCAAACTCTCAATTTCTGAAAGATTTGATTTCGTGAAGAGGAGAGAGTTGAGAGGTATTTCTCTCTCTAAAATTTAATAAAACTATTATGTTTAGAAGTGTCATATGAAAAAATTATTTAATATGGGTAAATGTTGAAATATATATTACTATTTACGTAAAGTAAATATTTATTTACAAAAAAGTAAATAAACACCAACGCATGTACAAATGAAGTTTATTTTATCTTCAAATATAAGTAACCTTTTTAAAAGAAATCTATAAGGGTCAGGTAACACTCTCTCATACCTATGTCACCGATATCAAGTAACGGTGGAACGGATCCGGATATCAAGGAAATTTAAGGTATCTGAATCCGATCTGTCGGATTCATGATTTTAGTACCCGGATTCAGATCAAGATATTTATCTATATATTGTAATACCTGTGGGTATTCAAGTCCGGATCTAGACCCAAAAATAATGAAAAGCTATTCTTTTAGATTTTTTTTTAAATACATAAATCAGATATTTTTACAATATTTATAAATATATACATGAATATAATATTATAAAAATAAAAATATATTATTATTTGACTGATTTTATGTTTAAATATTGATATATTAAAAATAATTATAATAAAATTTAAGATTTAAAATTTAATATTTTAAAAAAATTCGTATCTGGATATTCAGACTTAAAACTCAAGATATTCGGATCCAGTTTTGACTGATCCTAGATGTTACTATCAGGATTTGAGTCCATATATCCCGAATATCCTATTTTCAGAGCGTATCTTGAGCAGATATCAAAACGGATCCCATATGCTGGATAATAATTTGCAGCCCCAATATTAAGGATTTTCATGGATGAGACTGAAGGTCACGCACTGCTCCACAGATTCTAACACCGTACTTGGTTTTGAACTTAAGAATCCATCGCTATGTTAAAACCAAAATTGATTTAACAAAAAAAAAAAAAACCAAAATCCAATTAACTGCAACATACTCCAACTTCTTCTAAGGCTATGAGCATGCGTTTCCTATGCGGGGCGGACCACAAAATGAGTTACCATTCACCACTGTTATTTTAATATATTGTCAAATGATACAAAAATTAAATGGACTGTTGGCGGTTTTTTAGCACGAACAAATTAGTGGAACGCCATGTACATAACATATCAAATGAGGTGTGTTTTAAGATGCGGTTCTTTATGATTACTATTTTTAATTGAGAAAGTTTTAAAAGGGTTTTGTTAACTAACATTATTAATTACAACGCATTTATATTCAAATAAAAAAGTTTTGATATAATCTGAGAAGATCATATATCTGTAAAACCAAATAACAGGAACCAAATCAGAATAGAACTGAATCTGTATAGATACTTCAATTTCTATAATATAATTTGTATACTTATAAATATTAACTATATTTGTTTTTAAAATAATCAAATAATTTAAAATACTATTTCTAAATGGAAATCCC
Source organism: Brassica napus (assembly GCF_020379485.1). Lineage (NCBI taxonomy): Eukaryota > Viridiplantae > Streptophyta > Magnoliopsida > Brassicales > Brassicaceae > Brassica > Brassica napus. The sequence continues at coordinate 17,886,169 of NC_063438.1, forward strand.
TTTGTTAACGAAATAACAAACACCCAAAAAATGAATTACCATAATACTTTTATCCAAAATATTTAGTTATCCAAATTATCTAATTTTTAATAAAAAAAATCTTATATTTAATAAAAACTCAAATTTTCTTATTTTTTAACTTCATTTAATCGAAAAAGCGGAACCAAATCAAAACTTAATAAGATCCAAGATTATCTCGGATATTAGCATGTTCCTAACATTGTTATCCGAACGAAACTGAAAACTAAAACGAATCAAATTTTTAAAACTTCAAGAACCGAAAAATCGAACTGGAACAAGAACCAAAAACGGAATGCTCAGGGCTAACATGTGGTTTGCTGTCGTAACAATGTATGAGTTGTTTTGATTGTTTACTTAAATTTTTAAATAAATTATCATATACATTTTTTTTTGTGCTCTGTAGTTTTACTTGTTTATTGTTTATACTAAAATGAATAAAATGAATAAAATATCATTATATTACAGATATATATATATATATATATATATATATATATATTCATACATGTCTATTTAGTTCATGATATTTTGATAATTCATATCTTTTTTTTTAAATCACTCTCTCAAAATTACCCAAAAAATCTATTTATTTGGTATTTTAATAAAATTTACCAAAAGATTTACTGATTGTTATATTATTTATAAAATTACATAGTAAAGATTCAATTTTAAAATTTTGATATTGACTTTTACAAATTTTCTTTTAAATAGTAAATTTAAATTAATTTTATTTAAAAATAACTAGTGCAGTTATAATATTTTAAACAAATTATGATATTAGCTATAAAATGTCAATAATACCATATTAAATTTCATATTTCAGATATATAAAAAAAAATTAAAATTATATTAGTATAACTGACATTTTAGTTTCTAAAATACAACTATATATCTCGCAGTTTTATTATTTATTATACTTATCACTATTCATAGTTTTCTTGATCCGTTTATTTTAGGAAAATGCAGTTGTTTTGCAGTATATAATCTGTTTGTTTCGCACTGTTTAATCTGATATTGCTATGCGGAGCCTAAATAAAACTTAAGATAGGGTTCCATGTCGTTTAAAACCTTTTTGTTCGAAAAAAATAAAACCCCTTTAAATAAGTATGTCTTCAAATACAGACGAATTATCCAAGATTTTTATTATCAATCAGTGTCTATATCTTCATTAAATTAAATATAAACAACCTACCATAGCATTTATTTTGGTGTCAAATAATTTATTTATTTATATTGTCGTTACATTAAAGCGAAGTAGCTATTAAATGACATAGGAATCAAGATAAAGATCAAGCGGATAAACATCATCCGGTTTTGGAGTGGGTTCCGACTTCCGCCTAATAAAGATGTGGACAGATGCATGCATATCCAATACAATGTGCGTTTTCTGTTTTCCTAAACACTTGTATGTTTTTTATTATTCAAACTACACGAAATTTTCTTATAGTTAAATGTCATTTTATTTGCAGCGTTTAGTAGAAAAATAATAATTAAAAAACAATGGTGTCTCCATTTCATGGGTTCTTATTAATAAAAGTTTCTTATAATATAAATTAGTAACAGCATATAAATACTTTTAGTAGAGAATGACAAATTTGGATTCTTTACCAAGAAAAAGATTTTGAGTTAATTTAGTGATAATTGTTTAATTTTTTTTCCGACAGTGAAATATTAATCAATAATTATAAGACAAAAGAATTTACATTTGATTAGTCAAACATTGGAATCTCAATTTAGTGATATTATTAAAAATGATATAATTTAATAAAGTAGAAAACCAAGAGCGGATATGGTAGAAGACACATCACCCCTAGTTTTGACTTCACTTCTCCGAGACTCCAACTATATATAAGTAAAGACAATTGTTTAGGAGAAACACACAGAAAACGAGAAAGAACGAGAAGATTCGATTTAGAAAAAGTAATAAGAATGTTGCTGGTGACGGTATTGGCCGAGATGTTGAAGGACTACACGGTGGTACTCGCCGGAGCTTTGGAGTACCTCTTCTCTCAGGCACCTTTTCCGAGGAGAATTCGACTTCATATTTTATATTCTCTTCCTTTCCATCGCTCCAGTTCCTCTCACCCTCTTCTCCTTCCTTCTCCTCCTCTTCCTTACACTCCTACTTTGTAACCCAAAATCTTGATGTGTTCTTTCTTTCTTTGACTTTATGATTTTTCTTTGAGTTGAGTTGTGTGTAATCCAGAGCCTTCGTTGTAAATAAGATCTTTCCAATTAATGCATCCTTTTGTTGAAAACACACAAAAGAAACAAGTTACAGAGCTTTGTTGGTATCTCTTTTTCTTTCTTGAATTGATCTGTTAAAGAAGATTTTTGTATTGAAAACCTTTATGAGAAGAAAACTGTCTTTTTGTTTGTTTGACGAGAAAAACTTATTGAGTAGAGATAAATGAGAGACACTAATCTACCTAGAAGGTCTCAAGCCCCGAGTTTATTTTTTTTGAATCAGGAGATCGTAATCCTAAAGACTTGAATTCGTCATCATTTATTTTTTGTCAAAGCTCTATACGGCCCCCGGTCCGCTTGGCTTAGTATCTCGCACTAGTGAAGGAGGGAAAGTAGGGTCGAACCTTGGGTGCATGAGAATATGAGATGCTCGACTAAATGGACTACCACTACCGCTCTATCAATTCGTCAGCAATTCATCCAAAGAACCAGTAGGCGAATTGGCAGAAGAGGATAAAACCATTACATGAGACTCTAGAGCTTAAATAGTAGAATCAAGTCAACAATCAACTGGAAAAAAGGGGAAATGGACATACGAAATCTAGATAGAATAAAGATCCAAAGAACTATAAGACAAAATATCAGTTTGCTTTGGAGATTGTTGAGTGTCCTGATGGATGGCCTTAACAGAGGAGGCATTCTGAATAGCAATGGAGAGAGAACCCGTCTTCTGACATTAAGGGGGACCCAAATGTATGAAACAATAATAAGTACAATATCTCCATTTTGCCTTTCAATTTTCCCATATGTATAGGCTTAGTTCAGCCAACTATGATTTTTTATGAGTTACATTTTCTGGATATATGGATAAAAAGAAATATCTTTTATATGGGTCCACAAAGAAACATTTACACTATAAGTCACTTTTCTAGTTTAATATTACATTATAAAACACTTCTTTCTACTAAAATAGTTTTCTTTAACTAAATCTACTTTCTATCTATAAACCAACTAAATAAGTTAACTAATGAGTCTCATTTTTCTCTTTCTTATCACTTCTTCCCTTTCTCATCTTCTTCTTTCTCAAATCAAATTCTTCTTATTTTTTTTGTTCAGAAGATTTGTCTTTTACATATTTTTAATTTTGAAATGTTCAAGAAATTTTCTTTTAAGTTTAAAATTCTACATTTTTCAGTTCATCCACAAGACGTTATTTAATTTTCACTAAAACAAATAACAATTTTTTTTTCTCCGGTGAATCTCCAATGACCTAACAAACATTGAGAGAAAGGTAAGGAGGCAAATGAGAGAGGCTTCCACGACGACCATCACCGCAAGATTGAACCAGTAGTAAAGAAAATTCCAGTTGCCGTTTTTGTGACTGAGCGAAGAAGCATCATCATGGTAGAGCTCGTGACCTTAGATGACGACAGGTTTACTCCGACAGAAGACGACGACGGCAAGCTCATCTCTTTTTGTGAATCCCAAGCTTAAAAAGTCAGAGATTCATGGTTACAAGCTTAAAGAGACAGAGATCCTTGATAAAAAAAAGAGAGACAGAGATCCATGGCTCCATCCGAGCTCCGCCGCAATAAGCTCCAATCCACCGCAGTCCTTTTTGCTCTCAACGATTTCAAATCTTCTCAATGATTTCAGGTCGCCGCCGCCACCTTATCACCACCGGGACCTTCTCTCGCCATGATCCTTTGCGTTGATTGAACTTCTCCCATGGTAAACTGAAACTCGAGCCTGAGATTGGGATTGAGCGAGCGTTAGACAAACAACTTCTCTTATTTTTATTTTAAGTCCTTCATGTTTAGCTTTATTGTCAGTTGACCCCAAACTCTTAAACATACAAATTTGTCCTCTTTAATTGATCCTAAACTTACAAATATGCACTTTTGCCCTTGGTATATATATATGAACATACAAAGGCAATGTATATTACAAAATAGAACCTAAAATTACTTATTAACTACCGTTAAAATCATAAAATATTAAGATCAAGCAAATAGAGTGTCTAAAATTTAACTAAATTAAAATGGTAAAAACCATTTAGATGTAATATATACACATAAATAAATTTTAAAATGCTATAAATTAAGTAAACAAGATATTCAAAATCATTTGAATCATAAATTAAAAGATGGCCGCCTCCACTTTTTAGTGAGGGGTAAACTTGTGATTTCGTCATCATCTCCTTTTCTGTAACCTACCTGCGATTAAAAGATGGCCGCCTCCACTTTTTTTCCAGACTTTTCACTCGTTTTCATCACTTTCGTTTTAGATTAAACTTTATAGATCTAAGTTAGATTCGAATTTTTTAGTTTTAGTTGTATCAACCAAGAAATCACCGGATATATGAATACAAATGAAGCCTTTGAATAAGAGTTAGATCATGTCAAGCTTGAAAATCTCAGATGAGGAAAGATGTATATGTCAATTTCTCTGTTTCTTATGTTGAGATGTCGAGAATACTCGTCGTCGATTTAGACCCATATAATGATTCTCGCCCAAAACTTCAGCATTTTAAAATCTGGTGAAAGAAAAGAAAACAAAGAAAGTTGGGATAGAAGATGATAAAAAATAGAATGTGGGACCTATTAGTTACGGTTTTGGTTTTGTTTCAACTAGAAAAAGAGATTAAGTTGAGAAAAAGTGTCTGAGGAGTGCAAAGTGTCCTATAGTGTTATTAAAACTTGAAAAGTGTCCCTCCATGTAATATTTTCAGAGTGATTTTCATAATAGGTCACTTTATGAGTTTTAATAACACTCTAAGACACTTTCAGCTCTTTAGACACTTTCTTTTAATTTTATCTTCATTTACTAACTAAAACAAAACTAAATGATAACCAGTAGGACCCACTAATTATGATTATATGCCCACTTGACACGCTTCTTTCAAACATAATTGCACTTTTTTTCTTCTTCTTCAAATTTTTGTTTCTCACTTCTTCATCTATAGAATTATCCAAAATAGAAACACGTTTAATTTTTGAATCTTCAGCCATGCTCAAACTTAATTCGCTATCTGTGATAAGCCAAGAGCAACGTGATGGAGCAGTCAGGAGAGCTCTGTCGGCGACCTCAAACTGTGGCTCCGCCCTGATAGATCTCTACAGGAATCCGTGTCAAATTCAAGTCGTCTCCTCCTCACCGTGGTCGCCATGGTCGGGAATAGAGTTGTGGCTGCCGAAATCATCATCGTTTTGGTCGCAGATGAAAGAGAAAGCTTCACAGGAGCAACAATGGTGAATTTTTGATTATTTGCACAATTGGTCCTTCAACTTTTGTTTTTTTTCAATTTGTCTCAAATTTGTTCACGAATTTGCCCTTAAACTTTTAATGGTGCAATCCAAACCCAAAGAATATTCCGATTTTACAACATTGGTCCCTGTCATTTTGTTTTATTTTGTTTCTGCCACATATGTTTCTGATTTTCAAATAAATCCATTTTATTTGGTCTCATATTTCCAAATGTGCACATATACATATCTGTGTATATATTTAAATGCATCTTAAAAATGATTAATATAAGCTAAACGAAATGATAAATAACTGTAAAATGATAACATATCAATGGTGTATAAATTATTTCTTGTGTATATTGTTTATAATGATATTTGTATGTAGTCATATGTACATGATACTATGTACACAAAATTTCTTTATCCATATGTACAATAATCACATGTACACTAGTTAATTGGGAAATGATTCACATATACAAATTGTAAAAAGAAAAATCATCAAAGGGAGTGCTAGAAGAAGCTATTGGATTGGAAAAGGATGACGAGAACAAAGGGAGATAGGACCAATGAGGAGAGTCAGTTCAATGGAATAGTTGTGTGGTGAAAAATCCAGGACAGACTGCTCTCTTGACCAAATTGTGATATACAACAAATGTAAGATTCTGATAATACTCATGTACAAAAAAAATTTGTCATCAGGAAGAATGGTTTTCATTACTCCTCACAATGCTTTCGCTGGGAAGGATCGTGTAACCTTCAAACTAATATGCTTTCCTAATTGCAGGCTTGAGAAGCATACCAATAATGGTTTGAAACAACTTATTATAAGTATTGACATCTTATGCATTCTCTTCAGCTGTTTCGTGCCTATTACATCAGATGATCAGAGACAACAATTCACATGTGAGAACTGATACAAAGAGAAATGTCTCACCAATGCATTTGTGGTGGTTCTCCTTCTGCGCATCTTAACCTCAGCTCCTGCAAATGTATTTGTATTGGAGTATATTACTATCATTCTTCTTTCCAAGAAGGTCTTTCTTTTTGTTCAAGAAATGTTGTTAGTAATCTGTGCTTATATTTTATGTCTTAATATTACTTGGTTTTATGAATGCTTTTCCATATTTAGAGTGAAAGCTATAGCACAACTTGTGAAATGCTTTTAGATGATATGAATTTAGATGACATGCATTTAGATGACTATTAAACTCCATTTATAATTTTATTTTACAATAAACTGAAACAGTTTTGGTGTCACTTTTTAGTATTGTAGCATATATTACTTGAAAACACAGGTGCTGAAATACTATAGAGCTTTCTCACGTTGTCATAGTTTAAACATGTGATTTCGCAATTTTTTTTCCATTCACAATATTATTCAAAGTTGTACGCCTTCATGCATTTTAGAAGTGATAACACTATATATGTATTACCATATCAAAAAGTGACTAATCTGTTGAAATTAGAACTAAACTTACAATTTTTTTAATGTTTAACATCTTTTAATCTATTTTTAGTTTTTTTTTCTAACAATTATTCAGGTATTTGTTATACATCTGATATACCAAACACGTTAGACAGCTGACAAAAAAAAGTTAGACAAGAAGTTTTTACGCAATGACTCCTGGGTACATATGTATTACTAAATTGTTGAATTCAAAATTTTAAAACAGTATTTATTATAATTAGGAAAATATATTTTACATTAGATAGAATAAAAATATATGTATTTGTTAGATTGTAAAAACATTTACTGGAAAAACAATTTTAAAAATGTTTTGGATCATAATGTTGGACTGGAAAGATTCAAAATTCACTTACACCATTAAAAATATTCATTGATACTTAATACTGTAAGCAAAAAATAAAAAAGTCAAAAATTAAGTTAAAGTATATAAAGTTTTATTTTTAATAACAATGTAATACCGTGATTGGTATACTAGAAAATAGTAACTGTAAAACAAAATAAAACTTTCTTTAACTGTCTGCAAATAAAATAATATTTAATAATAAAAATTAAATAAATTGTGCATATATATTGGGAATATCTTGATTATTTTTTTACACAGAGGTTTAATCCATAATTATATTTTAACTATAGTTAGATTGTACTATATTGTTTTCATTTTATAGTTTAACAAATAATATAGTAAATATTAATATTTTTCACAGAAATTTTAGTGTATTTAACTAATACAACATTTTTAAAAGTTTTTTATTTACCTTTTATTAAATATGTTTTTGAATAAGAGATATAATTTAATTTTACTTAAAACAATGAGTTTATAATAGCTTATAAGCAAAACAATAAACAAAAACCTTATATAGATAATATATATAAAGATTGAAATATATAATCCACAGGTAACGCGGACCGATCCTAATATAAAAAAATAGAAAAGGTGAAAAAAGGATAGAAAATGAAGAAGCGTCTCTTTTTAAAATATTTTTAAAGAGAATTTAAAGAGATTTAGTAGCTAATTGTCACTCTTTAAGCAATCAAGAACTTAAACAGTTAGTTTTTGGGAAACTCAACATAATTCCTCATCGTTAAAGTATATTTTCAACTCATCTATCTTCTCATAAAAATATAAAAATTCTATTACAAAAATAGATTTTTATCTAATATATATCTGTATAATACGATAATGTTAATTTGATGAAAAATATATAAAAAATGTTTTTATTCTAAATTTAAAGGTAATAAAATATCCATCTACACAGATGGCATCTCTATTATAGATGCATATATTTAAGTTAAATTAACTTATATAATATAGTTACTCTATTTTAGAAGTAAAATATACAGATTGTTAGACCAAAATGAAAAAAAAAATAGATTGGAGATGATTAACTTTCAGATCCATATGATTAAAATCATTTAACTATAACTTCCATAAAATTACTTATGTGTGAATTATATTTCTTCCATGATGTCATGAAGCAAGTTTTTAGACCAAACATATTATACTTTATCTGATCATAACTTGTTTGCTAATGTTGACATTTCTGTCCAATCCATAATTAAATCAAATATCGATTACAGATACGTAACATACGTTATCCTAATTCTTTAGCCGATAATTATACTAAAGCACGCTATAGACGTCGTAGACTGTTTTTTTTTAATGTTAAAGTCGTAGGGTCGAGATTTCACACCTGCGATCCATCTTGAAATAGATTGGTTACACAAATCAGATTAGTTTTCACGACTCTCATCTCCTATATATTATTTGAGAAGCATTGTAACATTTTTTTGTAGTCATGTGTCATCACTACAATGATTCTTAGAATCCGTAGAGAAATATGTTGGTTCATCTAAATATATAATAAACTTTTTATTAAACCACAATAAATACATTATTAATATGCTTTATTATTTTCTTAAATAAGATTACGGAATTGTCTAATGTGGCTAAAGTATATATGACAATAATTAATGATTTTAAATAATAAAGATTTGATAAAAATAAGTGTGTATTATAATTATATTTGTTTAATTTTAAGCTATTAAAATAAATTAAACAATTATAGTAACCATATAATAAAAATTAAAAAAATATTTATATATTATATTTTGAATTTTTAAAAACGAGTATAAATTACTAAAACTGGTAAAAGTTTCACATTCAAATTTTGTGATCTATGATTTAAAACTTCTGTTATAAAATGATACAAATAATATGAAAAAATATAAGTTGAAAGTCTCATTTAATAAGTATCAAAAATAAAAGATAAAATATACGTATCATTTTAAATTAAACTATATGACATATAAAAATACATAAATATCTTAATTTTGAAATTTACTTTGAACATTTTTTTGATAAAATTTTTTTAAAAATATTGACAACTTAATTTTTTTAAATATTATAAATAACTTAAACCATTAATCCCATAACAAAAATCTCCTGACTATGCAGTTTCTTGCAGATTACAGAAAATCCAGGTTTTAAGTCCCGGAGAAAGCAATTTATTAATGAAGACTACAGAAAAAGGCTTACAAGAAATCTTCAACATGATGCAAATAAATCTGGTCAAGAGTAGATTTTCATAGGATGACTCTGATGATCCAGTTATAAGTAGATCTTCATAAGACAAGTAGTATTGTCGTTTGTCGAATAGTCTATGTAATTTTTGTCATTAATGTAATGTCATAATAATTCATCGTTAAAAAAAGATAAAAATTTATTTTATACTAGGGCGCGTGTCCGGCGGAATATTGTTTCATTGTTGTTAAGTATTATTTTTTGGATAATGTAATTATGTGGCCAGTCTTTATTTTTCAATAGCATTATTTTGTGTTTTATTGTGTTATGTAGTAGTAGGCAATCTATCTATCTATAATAATAAAGTTGAATGATAATGCTCCTCATGAAGCCACGTCACCTCTCCCTGTTCCAAATTTCGCCAGGTGTCACCATTTCTTTCCTTTGTTTCGATTAGTAAAACTGTACTTCTTTGGGCTGTAGTATTTTCAGCTTTGGTTATAATATTGGAACTCTAATTAAAGCTAATGTTTGAGATTTGTTTATTTCTTTTATATTTCATTTTACGTCAATGATCATGGGCCGGTGGTCAATTAATTAAGCCACATATAAACAAAAACTCTTTCATCTCTTTCCAGCATATATCGAATGGAAAAGCTCCTCATGAAGCCACGTCACCCCTCCCTGTTCCAAATTTCACCACGTGTCACCATTTCTTTCCTCTGTTTCGATTAGTAAAAGTGTACTTCTTTGGGCTGTAGTATTTTCAGCTTTGGTTATAATATTGGAACTCTAATTAAAGCTAATGTTTGAGCTTTGTTTATTTCTTTTATATTTCATTTTACGTCAATGATCCTGGGGCGGTGGTCAATTAATTAAGCCACATATAAACAAAACCTCTTTCATCTCTTTCCAGCATATATCGAACTTCTGAAACCCTAGAACAAACGCTTGGATTACATCTTAGCCGGCGATGTAACGTTCTGTTTTTATGACATTCAATCACGTAAACCCACTACATGCTCTTCATTGCAGCTTTAATTCGACTTTTAGAAGCTTCATTCAGTGTATATATACACCTTCTGAGACAGCCCTCTCCAAATCCTCTACAACAATCCGAAATATTGCTCACGTTTCTCAATCACCTTTCACATATTGGCGACTTCCCAGGTTCATGTTTTGTACTCGAATTCTCTAAGTTGAAGATACGGCGCAGTATACAGTTAGTTTAGACGAGAATCCTCTGTTTTAGGCGAATGTCAAGAACGGGATGAGTTGATGGGTATGGATATGTTACTGATTGACGGGAATGTATGCCGGTTACTAATAACATATGTATTGTGTTAGACCAGTACAAACGTTTTCAACAGCAAAATACGCTATTTGCTTTTCCAGCAACACATTTATAATTGCTAGGGCTTTAGGGTTGGGCAAATATATTGGTTATTTAGTTATTTTCATGTTCCTTTATATTAGAACCGAACCCATCCAAATTTGGGAGAACCCGACCCGAAATGTTGTAATACCCGAATGAAGTTTAATTTCAAAAATTCAAAAAATCCGATACCTGAAAGAACCGACCATACCCGAATGCTCAGGCCTAATAATTGCGATAGCCGAGAAATGAGTGAATGACACATGCATGCAAGACCATATGTCACATGAGGTAACAAAGTAAACATTCTAAATGACACCATAATAAGACTGGCAAGAAAACCGAATCCGAAGAACCGAACTGAACCCGAAACGAACCCGATCCAAAAAGGTAGTAGCGAACCCGAACCAAAATTGATTAAATATCCGAACGGGTTCAAAATTTTGGTATCTAAATAACCGAAACCGAAACCGATCCGAATCGAAGTATTTCGGTACCCGAATGGATTTTCTGACCTGGTCCATCCTACCAGATTGTGTTCCAATGTGTTGTTCACAATCACATGTAAGCTGTGATAGTTCTTTCTGAAAGCAAGAACACAGCCAATACAATAATCAGCAAGAGATAGAAAGCGATGAAACTTTAATTTCATGAAAGTAGGAGTGAGTAAATACTTTTTCAAAGTTTTCACCAAAGACAACTATAATAGCAATCGTTGATGAGCAAGCAAAGGCAGCAGAACTTGACAATCCAGAACCTGAATAAACACAAAGAAACTTTATAGTTGAAACTGAATCGAATCTAAAAGAGCCATACGTCTCTCTCATTGTTCTGAATCGAAGTTTCGATTATCTAGAATGGTAGGAGTGATCTTTATAACTAACCTCTTCACCGGTTGCAGCGGCCATAGGAGAGAGAATCGTGAGCCGAATCAGAAGCGATTTTCAAGAGAGTAGGAAGACGACCAATGCATGTAAAGAAGCTCCGCTGATGCAGATCGAGCACGATGTGGTCACCGGAAGGCGGAAGCACTGTCGCCTGTCAGACATCAAACAGGAACGGCCATCGTTGGAGCTCTGTTTCTTCTCACGGTCGTCGTCCAAGCTCCATCGCCTTTCACTCTCTCTTTCTTTTCGTTTTCAGGTGAAGAAAGCAACGGAATCGACGAAGTTTCCAGATGCGGTTCGTATGGGAAGAAACGGGCCGTCCCGCGGTTAATGAGGGCTGTACCGCTTTGGACCCGGAACCGAACAAGCCCTGTCCCGTAAGGCCCGCTTTTTTCCGGGTCATGAATACCTAAGCCCAAACCCGCCCCGCCACAGGTTTAAACGGGCCAGGCCCGCGGGACAAGCCTTCTTTTGACATCCCTAGGTTAAGGTGTAAATCATTATTAATCGATTTGTACTACTGTTATTGCGATTACAAATAGGCTGTAAAAGTTTACAAGATACTTATGAATCGTGACTAGCGCCAGACGTGTGATATACCTTAGTTTTAGGGATTTAAACCATAGTATAAGTCCAGTTTTAGAGTATGTTCTATGTGTTTCGAGTCTGTTTTGGGGTCTTTACAGGGTCAAGTACGTTTTGTAGCATTTTAAAGCTATTTGAAGCATTTGAAGAACTGATGCCAAAAAGTTGGAGTTGCTATTTGGAGTCAGTGTTGATTGACGCTCACATTAGTGTCGTTTGACACCCATGCTATTCAAGCAATTTCAATTTGGCCTAGAAGTTTTTAGTATTTGCAAAGAAACTCCTGACGTTTAACCTATTTTAAATATCTTTTCAGCAGGCGGCGTTTTCTTTAACAGTTAGAGAGATTTGGAGAGAAGATCAGAAAACTCCTTCAAAGATTGGTTGGAACTTCAATATTTTTTTTATTTTATCTAGTCTATGCAGTTTATTCAGGTTGTTATCATGTTTTGAATGATCATGTCTGAGTAAACTATTTGTTAGATTTAGGGATCTCTAGGGCTTAATGTCAAATTGCTTATTGATAGATTGCTAGAGTAATTAACTAGAACCTAGAATCATAGGATAGTTGTGAGACACGTAAATGTAATCAATTACATAAACATAATCTTGTTGGACTAGATACTTAATCATATCGTAGAATAGAAAAGGATATGCTGGCGCTTTTAGGTGAGAAAGCTACAGAACAAGCCTTCAAACGAAGTGAGAGGATGCAATTGAAGAGAGCGGAGGGGGTAGAGAGCACTTTATGCACTTTTGAACTTTAAGAAGCCAGCACGAGAGCTAGCCTAGGAATTTAGTTAGAAATAATTGAATTTAATCTAATGCTTGTCTGAATCATTGAATCCGCAATGAGGGTTGGTTTTAATAGAATTAAGCATCTGATAGTTTTCTGCAGCCAGAGCTGGGTAACTTACCATTTAATTCAAGTTCTAGGATTGTTTTTCACAAACTCTTAGCACCTATTGATTGCAGTTTTGAATCACATATTTGATTTTCCTAAGTCTAGCACTTTCTCATTTGTTACACAACCAAGCTACTTAGTGCTTTGTTTTATTGCTTTCTATTTTCTGGCTTAACTTAACTTGAAACCATAAGTCTATTGTGTGATCTCCAGTCCGTGTGGATTCAATCGTTAAGTACTACGATGATCCTCTTATTTGAGAGATTAATTTAAAGATTCATTTGAGTATATCAATGTAACATTGCTTTAATAATAAATTAACAATATTAATGTATTATATAAATATAAATATCAAAATCATATTATTATAATATAATACAAAATTATTAATTTAATATAAATAATAATAAATTACGTATATTTTTAGTTAGATGGAAATTACTATTTTAATAAAAATGCTCTTATGAAGATTAATACTCCGTATTAGATTTTGCTGTGTTTATTTATTTATGTTTATATATATTTATCTTATTAAAATAGCAATACTACTAACTATTAACCTTAACTTATTGTGTTATATAGGTTTTCCACTGAATTTAAACATAATACTTTTCCATTTATTAATGATAAATCGGTCTTACTATAAGCAGGGGCGGATCCAGAAAAAATATTGGTATGTGGCACATATATTTTTTTTATCATAACAAAATCTCTAAACTAATAATTTACTAATACTTCCGTTGTTTCAAAATATATGAAGTTTAGGTTAATGCATAATTATTACAATTTTGATTTTAACTAAAAAGTATTTTAAAATATAAATTAAAAATTATTTAGTCAATTAAAAAATAAACTAAAAGATATTATTGGTGACAAAGTTTTTTACAAAATTAAAATTTATATCAAAATATGAAATCATCGTGTATTTTGAATCACCAAAAACTTTTTTAATTAAAGATTATCTATTATGAAACAGATGTAATATATTTTAGAATGTGATTATGGAACAATATCGTTTTGTTAGGGCACAAAAAAATGGGGAAATTTTACTTATACACTTTTCATGATACCACTTTTCACTTATACCACCACTCAAAGGACATTTTCATAAATACCACATTCATTAATTGGTAAAAGACTAAACTAACCTTATCTTTACTTCAATCTATCGTCTCCTTTTTCTCCACCGTCGTGATCCTTCTTCTCTCTCCTTTCGGATCCACCGTCTCTCTCTCCGTTGGATCCACCATCTCTCTCTCCGTCAGATCCGCCGTCTCTCTTTCCGAGATCCATCGTCTCTCTCCCTGTGGAGATCGTTCTTCTCTCTCCGTTGAGATCTGTCGTCATCTCCGACGAGATCCATCGTCGTCTCCGTTGAGTTCCATCATCACTCTCTCTCACGCATCTAGCGATAAGCAATTACGAGAATCACGATTCAAAACCTCAAAGATGTTGGCTCCTCTCCACGATTCACACTGGTATGTTTCTAATTTGTGTATTTTTTTGTTCGATTCAAGTAATATTATAGATTTGTTCTTTCTGTTATAAAAAAAAAATCAACGAAGGTTGGTTTACAACAGGTCGATCTAAGAGAAAGAGTTTCGATAGTGAACATTGAGTTTTCAAAAAATTATAAACCTTTATAAATCTGGGTTCAAGTAATTTTAGGATTTTCGTTCCTCTGTTATTCAAAAAACAAATAAGGTTGATTTAGACTTGTCATTTGAATAGTTCTGGTTAGGAGAAATATTTTCGGATAGTGAACATTGTATTTTAAAAAATTATAACCTCTTATAAATCTAGGTTTTAAGATATTGTTGATAGTACAACTCAATACTTTACAAGGTTTTATAAAGAAATTTGTAAACAAGAGTTGATCATATATGTCTATAAAAAACATATAAATGTATGAATTTGAGAAGTCTTGTCTTTTATTATCCTATATTCTTTGTAAGACTGTTACCAAAATACATGAATATTATGCTTGGATAAGGTACTTTTAGACCACGATTAAAAGTTAACATCATCTTTTTATTTCGTCTTGCAGTTAGACAGCAATGAATCTTGCACATCTTCATGATTGCCTCCAAGAATTTATGAAGCTGGAACAGAACCACTAGACAATCCAAAAGTGATTATCCAATCGGTGTCTTGGTCAATAATGTTAAGTGTTTTATAAAAGATTATAAATGTAGTTTTATAGGGGCTTATAAATTTATAAATTAGAGAGACTTATAATACGTTGTTTATTCTTTGTTACATCTTGTGGTTAATACATTATATGGATTCTCTAAGGAATACAAACATTTGGTGACCCCAACACATCCTGATCTTGGATGACATGGATTTTTACAGTGTTGTGCAATTAGTTCAACAAGGATATAAAATGAAGAAAAGCTAAGGGGAACGAGGATTTGTGGCTTTACTTTTTGCAGCATATGATGTAGGGCAATAACACATGAAAGAAGATAAAAATGAAGAGAAAATAAAGCTTAAGAGAAAATAAAAATTTATAAATAATTTATAAAAATATATAAAACAGTTTGTAAAGTTTATAAGCTATTTATAAGTGTTTATATATTATTTGTAAGAGTCTCAAAACCATTTATAAATGTTTACATTTATAAAGGTTTATAAAACAATTAATAAAGTATATAAACCATTTATAATTGTTTATAAAAACGTTATGAAACTATATACACAATTAATATGGGTTATGTATTCAATTTATAAGGTTTATAGGTTTAGGAACCAATTAGAAAGTCTCTTAAATCATTTATAAGAGTCTACAGTAATTTATAAGGACTTGTAGAAACAATTTATAAGAGTTTGTAAAATTGTTTATAATGGTTTATAAGGATATATAAATAATTAGTAAGAGTTTATAAATCATTTATAAAAATTACTAAAAGCAATTTCTGAATTTTATAAAACTTTTAAAAAGAGTTTGTAAAATTGTTTATAAGGGTTTATAAGGATATATAAATAATTAATAAGAGTTTATAAATCATTTATAAAAATTACTAAAAACAATTTCTGATTTATAAAAACAATTTATAAGAGTTTGTAAAATTGTTTATAAGGGTTTATAAGGATATATAAATAATTAATAAGAGTTTATAAATCATTTATAAAAACTACTAAAAACAATTTCTGAATTTTATAAACCTTTTAAAAAGGTTTACAATTTTTTGTAAGAGTCTATAAACCATTTATAAAGGCTTATAAAACAATTTATAAGAGTATGTAAAATAGTTTATAAGGATTTATATGTAAATAATTAATAACTGTTTATAAATCATTTATAAATGTTTATAAACACAATACATAAATTTTATAAACCATTTATAAGGGTATATAAATTATTTATAAAGAATCTATAAACTTTTTATAGGGGGTATGTAAACAATTTGTTTGTTCATGGCTTTATAAAGTATAGCTTGTGTCTGTATTTTAATCATTTGATATGGAATCCTAATTTACCTTCATAATTTAGACACTAAAAACATCTGAACGACATGTTTCTTTATTTGAATTCTGGATACAATGTGTTATTTCTCTTTTTGTTCTCTTTTCCGTATAAGGTTCCCTTCATGTAATCCATTTGGTCACATGAATATTGGCACAAAATCTAGACCATTCAACGTCAACCTAACCAAGCTTGATTTCTATTACAAGAAACAAAATGTAGTAAAAATGAGTAGTTTCAATTATTTAGCCACAGAATAACAGGCCATTTCTTGGAAAGAGCAAGACTATGAGTTGAAAGGACTATATAAGACTCTCATCTGAACATTAGAGATAATTCCTTGTTCTCAACAAAAAGTTGTCATTTCAAACATAATCTGAGAACATCAAGGTTTCTCCACATCACACTCTTCTCTTTTGTAAAAAAAAAAACAATTGCAGCCAAATTCACTTAGATGTCCAACTAACCTCTTCAACTTTGCAAGTCTTAGGAGAGATATACGATTGTTTTAGTATAAGAGATGTCTAAAGAAGATGAGAGAGAAGATGGTGTTAAGAAGCCAACTCTGCAACTTTTATAAAGCTTTATAAATCTGCAATTCTTTGATCTCACAAACCACGTTCTTGTTCTGAGTCCCTCTTACTTCTTCAAACAGCTCACCAACCTCGTCGATCTTCAAAATCTGGACACAATCCAATCACATATTATTCCTACGCATAAGCACTCACTTACAAAAATAAGATTCACTGTAATTTAACTCAGAAATGTGCACTTCAAAGTTTAAACACATCAATTAGATTTGGGGTTTTACATAGATTCAATTGAACTAATTTACTCAATTGAACTCGGAAATCAAATCCACTGACACAAACTATCTTTAAGTTTGTCGATCGTGTTCACCGGAGCTTGTTGGTGTTCACCGGAGCGAGATTTGGTCGGAGCAATTGGATATGGTCACTGGAGCGTCGTTGGTTCAATCATCATAACCTGATTATAAGAAATATATGATTCAAGGAAGGAATAGAAAATATTCAACACAAAAAAAATTTCAAAACAAGAAAGATCAACAAAGACATATCAAAAACGATAATATATAAGCACTACATTCTTCACTGATAAATATTTATAAGATTTTATAAACTTGAGATTTGAAAACTTCACGAGAAAAACTCCGTCTTCCTTTGCAGAAACATATCGATTTTGATAAACAATTGCTACAATTACAGAAAGAGACGAAAATCAATATCTATTATCCTTTGACCTTTGTTAGCGTTTCTTTGCGTCGTGAGAGAGATCATCGTAGCTTCGTCGGATCTCGCCGCAGCTTCGTACGATCTCGCCGTAGCTTCGTCGGATCTCGCCGTAGCTTCGTCGGATCTCTTCGTAGCTTTGTCGAATCTCGCCGTAGCTTCGTCGGATCTCGCCGGACAACTCTGCAGAGTCGTCCAATCTCGCCGGAGAACTCGTCACCGCCGGAATCCGTCGCCGATTTGTGAGATGATGAGATTTAATTATCGTGAGATGTAAGAGAGAAGAGTTAGTCTTAGGCTTAATTAGTTAGGGGTATAAAGGTACTTTGCCAATTAAAATTTTATGGTAAAATTGAAAAGTGTAAAGTTGAAAAGTGGTATTAGAAAAGTGGTATTAGTGGCAATTCCCCCAAAAAAATAGCTTTCAAACTTAAGTATTATTGATTTTTATTTTCAAAAATTATTGCTAATCTACTGGTAATATTGTTGGGGGAAATTTTACTTATACACTTTACATGATACCACTTTTCACTTATACCACCACTCAAAGGACATTTTCATAAATAGCACATTCATTAATTGGTAAAAGACTAAACTAACCTTATCTTTACTTCAATCTATCGTCTCTTTCTTCTCCACCGTTGTCATCCTTCTTCTCTCTCCTTTCGTATCCACCGTCTCTCTCTCCGTCGGATCCACCGTCTCTCTCTCCGTCAGATCCGTCGTCTCTCTTTCCGAAATCCATCGTCTCTCTCCCTGTGGAGATCGTTCTTCTCTCTCCGTTGAGATTTGTCGTCATCTCCGACGAGATCCATCGTCGTCTCCGTTGAGTTCCATCATCACTCTCTCTCATGCATCTCAATTACGAGAATCACGATTCAAAACCTCAAAGATGTTGGCTCCTCTCCACGATTCACACTGGTATATTTCTAATTTGTGTATTTTTTTTGTTCAATTCAAGTAATATTTTGGATTTGTTCTTTCTGTTATAAGAAAAAATCAACGAAGGTTGGTTTACAACAGGTCGATCTAAGAGAAGGAGTTTCGATAGTGAACATTGAGTTTTCAAAAAATTATAAACCTTTATAAATCTGGGTTCAAGTAATTTTAGGATTTTCGTTCCTCTGTTATTCGAAAAACAAATAAGGTTGATTTAGACTTGTCATTTGAATAGTTATGGTTAGGAGAAATATTTTCGGATAGTAAACATTGTATTTTAAAAAATTATAACCTCTTATAAATCTGGGTTTTAAGATATTGTTGATAGTACAGCTCAATGCTTTACAAGGTTTGGTTCTTGTTAGTTTGTGTTTGCCCTTGCGAGTCTTTTCCTTATATGCACTTATGTATCTATGAATAGGAGAGCTTTGTGTTTGGAGCCAGACAAAAGCAAACAGTGCAACCTGGCCATCTGCTTGATGCGTATGGTCGAATCCCAGAAGCTAAATCTCTGATTGATGCTGTGAGAGATTCTTCTGCAGAGATTGAGTTCGGAGATGAACCGTTCACGAAGTCTTACGACAGAGCCGTTGAGATGTTAGCAGAAGTGGAATCTAAAGATCCTGAAGATGGTCTTTCGGATAAGTTCTATGCGGGATGTTCATTTGCAAACAGAACAATGAAGGAAAACAAAGCTCCTCGAAACGCAAACAGGAACCACTCGCATGTTCCTCCTTCTCCAGCATCTGTTAGACAAATGTGAGAGAGGCTCTGTTGGTCCTAGGATGGATGAAACTGGCCCTTATCTTCCCACTGAGAAGGTTGATCAATTGCGAAGTTCTGATACAAGGGAAAGGAAGGTAGTCTTGCTGCAGCTTGGGCTCTAGCTAATCTATATTATCTTGCATGTTAGAAACCTCTTATAAGGGTTTATAAATCTATTTATAAGAACTTATAAATCATTTATAAGGTTTTATAAATATATTTATAAAAGTTTATGAATTTGTATATAAGGGTTTATAAAAATATTATAAGAGTTTAATAATCTTCATACCACAATTTATAAGAGTTAATAAATCTTTTTCAAGAGTTTATAAATCTTTACAAACATTTAGTAGTAAAATATTCATAAAGCAAGTGTCTATAATTCTAATATAAATGTTTGTAAATTATTATAATAAATAAATGATTATTTATAATGGTTTATAAAACAATTAATAAAACTTTATAAAATCAGTCTATAAAGTTTTTTAAATATATTATTAAAGTATAATTCATTTATAAGAGTTTATAAAATCATTTTATAAGGCTTTATAAGGATTATAAATAATTAATAAATGTTTATGAATAATTTATAAAGATTTAGAAATCATTTATAAACCTTTATCAATAGTTTATATATATTTCTCATGTGGTGGAAAACAGCGAGATGAGGCAGCATAGGTTCGTGGAGATATTGAGTTTGCTGTATATCGTTGTGTTCTTAGCTAAGAATAAGAGAGAGTGTCTCCAAGAAGAATGGGGAGTGTTGGAGAAGTCTCCGGAGGCGGCTTTAGATGTGGATCAGACGATCTTTGTGGCTGTTTTGTGGTGAATTATAGAATATTTCTGGATGTTGAATCGTTCTTGAGTGTAGATTTGCTCATGAATCATGATTGAACCTTACCGAGTCTATATATATATCCTTTAGTTGATTGTGGATGATGTTAATGATGTACCTCTGTTTGCTAAGAAAATCTGAGAAATGATATAATTGTTTTATAAAGAAGAGGCAGAGAAACCATATCAAATTATATCATCATAATAAAATCCTTATAAGGCTTTATAAAGATAATAAATAATTTATAAATGTTTATAAATCATTTATGAAAATTTAGAAATCATTTATAAACCTTTATCAATAGTTTATATATATTCCTATAAATGATTTATAAAACTTTATAAAATCACTTATAAGAATATACCAAATATTTATAAGGTTTTATAAAATCATTTATAAATATTTAGAAAGGTAATTTCATTTATATGAATATATAGAAACTTTTTATAAGGGTCTATAAATCATTTATAAGAATGTTTAAAATTATTTATAAGGGTTTATAAAATCATTTATGAGGATTTGTAGAATTTCAAAAGGTAATTATTTTATGAAGTCTTATAAAATTTTATAGAGGCTTATAAATCTGTATATAAGAGTTTATAAAAATATTATAAGAGTTAATGTTGCAATGTCACAGACGCTGGACTTGACGTTGTTCGGGATCCATTCCACAAAGTAGGATGAGTTCTTGTTCTGGATGTTCATCATCTGCTCATCAACCTCCTTAGTGCTCAGCTTTCCACGGAACACAGTGGATGCAGTTAAGTAACGTCCGTGACGAGGGTCAGCAGCGCACATCATGTTCTTCGCATCCCACATCTGCTGGGTCAGCTCAGGGACACTGAAGGCACTGTATTGCTGTGATCCTCTCGATGTCAACAGAACAAAACCCACCATGAAGAAGTGGAGCCTTGGGAAAGGTATCAGGTTCACAGCGAGCTTCCTAAGGTCGGAGTTGAGTTGACCAGGGAAACAAAGACAGCATGTAACACCACTCATTGTAGCCGAGATGAGATGGTTCAGATCACCAACTAGCAAATCACACAAAACAAACAAGTCAAGACCCAAATGTTACATTAAGGTTAATATATACAGAGTCTTTTACTCACAGGAGGGGTTAGAAAGCTTGAGGGTATGGAAGCAGATGTCGTAGAGAGCCTCATTGTCGAGAACCATACACTCGTCAGCGTACAAGGAACTCAAAAATGATTTATAAACATTTATAAAAGAACTAAATGCAACAAAAGAAGTAACAAAGAACTCTGCATTAGAAGCATATGCTATTACTTCTTCAGCCTCACCCCTTAGTCTCTTTGTTTCCTCTAATTCTTGTTCATCCAATTCCTTGTAGCCACCACCACGACCTCCCCTATATGGAGAAAATAAATGAATAAGCACAGGTCTTTCAAGAGAACAGTGAACAACAGCCTATCAGGCTGAAACATAACGACCGGAATGGCGGAACCAAAGCATATATATACCCACAGCACAAGTACACAAAATGCATAATTACCCAATGAAAACATTCTATTAGCTAAACTAGTAGAAAAGTAGTATAAACTTCTATATAACCTAAAATATACACAGATCGAGTTGCAGTTAGCCCTGAAACTACAAGATATTCACCAAATTAACAAAAATTTCCAAATTAACAAGGAATATCAATGGATAAACTGAAGCAAGAGACACATACTAAACTAAGAATTCATAAGCAACCCAAAGATAAAAGCATCTAACACTGAGACAACTACCAAACAAGCTTATATGTCTCATTTAGACTTACAAGTGGATAAAGGAGGGTTCTTTCAGCATTCTTCTGATTACTCTAAGCCGAAACCAAAAACGATATCCAAAAGCTTTAGTGATTACTTTTACGGAATTTTGGTATAGATTGTAAAACTAAGTTGAATCGAGAAAGTAAGAAGGAGATTGAAACAGTGGAGCTTCCATGGAATTCATAAACACAATAAAAAAAACTTGATGGTGGTTAGTCGTCTTCAGTCATAAGCACTATGTTCTTGATCGATAAATTTATAAAGTCTTATAAATTTGAGATTTGAAAACTTCATGAGAAAGACTTCGTCTTCCTTCTCAGAAATTGATCGATTTTGAGAAATCAAAGACTAAACTACAGAAATAGACGAAACTCACCATATATTATCCTCTCACCTTTGTTACGCATTCGTCATGTTTTGTTCGTTTGAGCTTGTAGTCTTCGCCAAATCTCGTCGGACGTCAGCGTCTTCAAATCTCGCCGGAGTCGTCGAATCTCACCGGAGAAATCATCATAATCGTAGAATCTCCTCGGAGTCGTGAATCTCGTCGTTCAATTTGGGAACTGTTTGAATCGTGGGAGAAAGAAAATAAGTGTATGTTTGATTAAATAAGGGTATAATGGTACTTTAGCCATTAAAATTTTAATGGTAAAATTGAAAAGTGTAAAGTTGAAAAGTGGTATTAGGAAAGTGGTATTAGGAAAGTGGTATTAGTGGCAATTTCCCAATATTGTTAAAGTATGAGTGTCGTTCTAGGATTCCAATGTTTTTAATTATTATTTTGATTTTTATCCTCATTCAAGGATTTTTATTTCTTGTGGCCTTTATAGAAAAATCTAAACAGTAATTGGATACAAAAAAATACAGACGAATAACATACAGCTTACAATCGGTCATAAAGAAAATTAAACACACAACTACTTTACAAAGGAGTAGAAAAGGAAATTAGATATTTTGAGTAATAAATAGATATGGAAAATAAAAAGAAAACGAAAAAGTTAAAATGAAAAAAGGTAAGTGCAGAGAACATCAAAACCATGCATTACCGTAAAAACAAATTACATGGAGCACGATCTATAGGAAGCTTAACAAGTAAATCCATAAAACATCAATCAATTAAAAGTTTTCTAACATAGTATGGGGCACGTGCCCCACCTACCATGACCGTAGATCCGCCCCTGACTATAAGTGGAAACAAGACCAAACTCTATATATTTATACATATATATAGATCTAAAAATAAAAAGTAAGTTCAGAACGAACTAATATCATTTGCCAAATAATGTTAAAAATAATTACTTATGGTTACTAATTGTTGAAAATTATGGAAATAGTAATAATGTTTGATCGAGTCGTGAGACATATACCTATGGAGAGAAGCAGTGAAACATGCTAAATATCTCACAAACCGAGTCACAACAAGAATACTGAGCTCAAAAACAGCATACAAAGTCTTTAAGAACACGAAACTAAATGTAGAACATCTAAGAGGGTTTGGATGTATTGGATATGCTAGAACTGATACACCTCATCTCAAGAAGCTAGACAATAGACCTCAAGTTCTAGTACACCTAAGAACTTAACCAGGTTCAAAGGCGTATAAATTATATGATTCAACACACAACAAAATAGTAATAAGCAGAGATATGACATTTACTGAAAATAGAAGTTTGAAGTGGAACTGCTTAACTACCGAAATCAGTGATAAAAAACTGGGAACGTTCAAGCTTATGTTTGGAGAATATGGAAACAAAGTCATACAAATGATGATAATGAAACACAGCAAATCGAAGAAGACAATGGTGACAATAAAAAAACACAGAAGAGTGTTACGCTCCCGACCCAAACTAACCAAATGTTGAGGAAGAAAATCAAGTGCATTGAGAAAATCGACAAGAGTAACTAAGTGACCAAGCTACTTAGATGATTATATACAACTAGCTGAGGAGAATGTGAACGTCTATTATTACTGATAAATGATGAACCATGGGTATCAGTAAAGCCATAGAAGAAAAGCTATGTGAGGAAGAAATATCTTCCATAATCCAGAACAAAACGTGAGACTTGGTAGATCTTCCAGCAGAGGCAAAACTGATTGGATTAAAATGGATCTTTAAGATTAAACATAATGTTGATAGGAGTATAAACAAGTACAAATCGCGACTCTTCGAGAAAGGTTATATACATAGATATCCATAGACTTTGAGGAAGTCTTTGCCCTAGTGGCACACATTGAGATACTGAGATTCATCATCGAACTAGCAACGGGTGGAAAGTGCACCACTTAGAGGTAAAACCAGAATTCCTCCATGGTGACTTGAAAGAGACAGTTTATGTGTCACAACGAGAGAGATTTGAGACCAAATGAAGTGAAGATGAAGTGTACAAGTTACACAAAGCGTTATATGGATTAAAGCAAACTCTGAGGGCATGGAATGAGAAGTTAAGCAAAGTTCTCGAAAGAACTGAACTTTAAATAATGCTCGAAAGAACTCTCCTTATACCGCAAGCAAAATAATTGACACATCTTCTAGTAGTCGTGTACGTTGATGATCTTCTAGTCACTGGATCACATCTTGAGGTGATTCTCGAATTCAAGAGAAGTAGGGAAGAGAAATTTGAAATGAATGATCTTGGGAGGTTAACATATTATCTCGGCACTGAAATGTCTCAATACGAAGGAGGAATCATACTGAATCAAGAAAGATATGCGAAGAAAATCATAGAAGAAATAGGAATGGATGAGTGCAATGCACTTCATATACCAATGGACTCTGAAACTATCAAAGGCACAAGAAGAAAAATGCATAGATGAGAAACTAATACAGAGGAAACATTGGGTGTCTGCGATATCTCCTTCATACACGTCCAGGTCTTTCTTACTGTGTTGGAGTACTTAGCAGATGTATGCACAAGCCAAAGGAGTCACACATAGCAGAACTGAAAAAAAAAATCTTAAGGTATCTGAAAGGAACTCTCTTTCATGGTCTAAGATTCAACCGAGTTAAAAAAAAGGAGATCTTAGGATACAGCGACATCAGTCATAACATAGATGCTGATGATGGACGAAGTACTACAGGTTACGTTCTCAATCTCAATAACTGTCTGATTACTTGGTGCTCTCAAAAGCAAAACACTGTTGCATTATCTTATTGTGAGGCCGAGTTCATGGCAGCCACTGAAGCAGCCAAACAAGCGATCTGGTTACAAGAACTTCTTGCTGAAGTAATTGGATAATAGTGTGAGAGAGTACTCATATGGATTGATAACAAGTCAGCTATAGCTCTCACGGAGAATCATGTGATTCATGGAAGAAGCAAGCATATACACAAACGATATCACTTCATACGAGAATGCTACGAGAATGAACAAGTGGATGTACAACATGTTCCAAGAAATGAACAAACAGCCGATATCCTAACTAAAGCATTGGGAAGAATAAAGTTCAAAGAGATGAGAGAGCTTGCTTATTGGAGTACAAAATGTGTTAGAACTTGACTTCAAGTTTAAAGAGGAAAATGTTGGAATTAAATTTGAAGATAACTTGGAATCCAAGTAACATTATGACTAGGATAATATGTTTTACTATTAAGTTTAGGATTTTTATCTCTCTATATAAGAAGATGCTAAGTTCTGACGTAACTAATGAGTTTTATAGGTTGTGTTTGATTAAGTTTTGAGTTATTTTTTTTAAGCATCTATCGATACTAATAAAATGGATTTTTTGAGGTCTCATAATATTAGAATAATTAAATATAAAAAATATAGTAAGTAAATATAGTATATAAGAAATAAAAATGTTACATTAAATATA
Source organism: Brassica napus (assembly GCF_020379485.1). Classification (NCBI taxonomy): domain Eukaryota; kingdom Viridiplantae; phylum Streptophyta; class Magnoliopsida; order Brassicales; family Brassicaceae; genus Brassica; species Brassica napus. Next base: position 17,912,215 of record NC_063438.1, read on the forward strand.
TATCGTAATATTATCATTGATATACAAGCAAAAAAATAGAATAAATAAATTTACAAAATAAGAAAAGATAAAGAGTAAGTAAATATACAATATAAAAATGAAAAAATAAATTAAACATATATCTAAAAATGTGTAGTTAAATAAATAATAAATAAATAAATAATATTAAAATATTAAATTAAACATCTATTAGAATATTATAATAAGTAAATAAAAAATAAAAAAATAAAAAGTAAATATACAATATACAATATAAGAAATATAAATATTACATTAAACATCTATCATAATATTATCATTTGAAATAAAAGCAAGAAACATAAAATAAGTATATATACAATTAAAAATGAAAAAAAAACTAATTAAACATCTATCTGAAAAATGCATAGTAAAATAAATAATAACTAAATACACAATATAATAAATAAAAATAATATATTAAACATTTATCATAATATTAGAATAAGTAAATATTAAATATAAGAAAAATAAATAATAAGTAGATATAGAATATAAGAAATAAAAATATTACATTAAATATATCTCGTAATATTATCATCGATATAAAAGCAAAAAAAGGGAATAAATAAATTTACAAAATAAGAAAAGTAAACAGTAAGTAAATATACAATATAAAAATAAAAAATAAATTAAACATATATCTGAAAAATGTCTGGTTAAATAAATAATAACTAAATATACAATATTAAAATATTAAATTAAACATCTATTATAATATTAGATTAAGTAAATATAAAAAAAAAGTAAATAGGCAATATAAGAAATAAAAAATACATAAAACATATATCTGAAAATATATAATAAAATAAATAATAAGTATATATATCATATATAAATAAAAATATTACATTAAAAATCTATTGTAATATTACAGCTTGATATAAAAGCAAAACAATTAGATAAGTAAATATATAATAAAAAAAATATAAAATATAGAAAATAGAAAAACTAAATTAAACATCCATCTGAAAAATGTATAGTTTTACATTTTTCTTATTTTCAAATATTTTTATAAGTAAATATACAATATAAGAAAAAGAAGCATACAATATAAGAATTAGAAATATTACATTAAACATCTATCATTTATTGTAATAAAAATCTATTGTAATATTACAACTTGATATAAAAGCAAAACAATTAGATAAATAAAAATATAAGAAAATAGAAAAACTACATTAAACATCCATCTGAAAAATGTATAGTTTTACATTTTTCTTATTTTCAAATATTTTTATAAATAAATATACAATATAAGAAAAACATGCATACAATATAAGAAATAGAAATATTACATTAAACATTTATCATAATATTTTCATTTGATATAAAAGCAAGAAAATTAGAATAACTAAATGTACAATATAAGAAAAAATAAACAATAGTTAAAATACAATTAAAAACAAAATCAAAAACTAAATTAAACATATCTCTGAAAAATGTATAGTAAAATAAATAAGAAGTAAATAAACAATACAAGAAATAGAAATATTATATTAAAAATATATCGTAATATTAGAATAAGTTATATACAATATAAGGAAAAATACACAATAAGTAAATATACAATATCAGCATTGGAAAAACTAAATTAGACATCTATCCGAAAACTGTATAGTAAAATAATTAATAAGTAAATATAGAGTATAAAACAAAAATATTACATTAAACATCTATCAAATATTGTAATAAAATTAAAAATAATTAAATATACAAAATAAGAAATATAAAAACTACATTGAACAACTGAAAAACGTAAAGTAAAATACATAATAAATAATAAGTAAATATACAATATAAAGAATATAAATATTACATTAAACATCTATAAATAATATTACCATTTGATTTAAATATCTATCTGAAAAATTTATTGTTTCACATTTTATTATTTATAAATATTCTTATAAGTAAATATTTATACAATATAGGAAGAAATATATGATAAGTAAATGTACAATATAAGAAATATAAATGTTACATATTATAAGAAGTTAATATAAAATAAAAGAAAAAATAAATAATAAGTAAATATAATATATAAGAAATAAAAATATTACATTAAATAAATATCATAATATTATAATTGATATAGCAAGAAATGTATAATAAATAAATATACAAAATAAAACAGATAAACAGTAAGTAAATATACAATATAAAAATGGAAAAGCTAAATTAAACATATATCTGAAAAATGTATAGTTAAATGGAAAATGTATAGTTAAATAAATAATAAGAAAATATACAATATAGGAAATAAAAATATTACATTAAACATCTATCGTAAAATTACCATTTGATATAAAAGCAAGAAAATTATAATAAATTAATATACAATATAGAGAAATTTTCTAGGATAGTCATTTTTAAGTTTTTGTCACAAAATAGCCCTCAATGAGAAAAATGACCAAAAGCAGTTTTATTAAAGAGTAAAACCACATATATACCCTAGGGTTAACTAATCTAGACTTAGGGTTTAGAGTTAAGGAGTGATGTTTTGAAGATATAATTCAAACTTTAAAAAATTAAAAATACATATTAAAATTTTCAATTTTTTTTATAACAAAAGGCTAAGAAACTAAGAAGATTCCTGATCCGAAAGCCACCTCGGGGGAACTGAGTCAACATAAACTATAGCAGATGGCGAAGTTCTAACACCTCGTGCCAGCTTGTCCGCCAGAGTATTTTGCGCCCTTGGTATATGCTGGATAGTAAAGTGGAGAAAGAATTCCTTACATCGCAGAAACTCCTCCATGTGTGTAGTGAACGCCAGCCATTCTATCGGTGTAGACACCATCTTCACCAATTGAGAACAGTTTGTTGCAAACACCACCTCTGAGATTTGTAGGGTCTTCATGCACTCCATCGCCCATATCAAAGCTTCACATTCAGAATGTAAAGTTGATAGACTCCTGCAAATAGACATTGCAGCCATCATAGTATCAGTTGATCCATCTTTTCTGTAGACCCATCTCTGCCCTGTATAAAGATCATGTTCCTTCCATGCTCCATCTATATAACACTTGTTAACTCCATGTGGAAAATGGTTCTCTACAATATGTAGATATTCACGGTTTATAGGCTCCTTTATCTGGGCTTCAGCCCACAAAACACCTTCTATTTCCGCCATTCGAAGAATATCAGAAGGGGTTTTTATCTGATTCTTAAAAACTTTAGCGTTTCTATTCTTCCAAATATACCACAATATTCATGGAAAATAATTCAAATCTGGTTCCTTAGGTAACCGCCAGAAAAGATAGTGACGGGGTGGGAAAGACACCTGGGCATGAGGGAATATTAGATAAAGCCCACATTTGTAGTGCTAATGGACACTCAGACAGAACATGATTAATAGATTTTTCCTCTACACCACATATTTGACATTGCACATCACATTTTATCCCTCGTGAATGAAGATTCTTGGTTACCGGTAGACTACCCGAAAGTATCTGCCAAACAAAATGTTTCATCTTTGGTGAACATTGAAGTTTCCAAGAATGAGTCAACATTGGCTTAATATCTGGTCCCAAAACTCTATCATGAGATCCCATATCCAGAAATAATTTATCTGTCCGGTAACCTGATTTAACCGTATATCGACCATGGTCTGTAAAATGCCATCCATATGAATCTGGTTTTGGGTTACGACTAATAGCTAAACTCTGTATAATATCCACATCGTCCTGGTGAATATATACTTTGAGCAAATCCAGATTCCAAGAGAGATCAACTGGATTAATTAAATCTTCCACCTTAAGTAATGGATTCAAATATTGATTCGAACATTTTGGTATTGCTTACCTCGGGCGAGGAGCAGGGATCCAAGGATCAGTCCAGGCTGAAATGCTTGAACCAGTTCCCACTCTTTTGATTAGCCCTTATTAACCAGAAATCCAGCTGACGTAATACTTCTCCACCCATATGAGGGAGAATATGATCTGATTGGATCCAAAGGATCAGATTTCCTATAGTATCTTCCTTTAAAAACTCTCGCAAAAAGAGAATCAGGTTTATCGATTAACCTCCATAATTGTTTTGCTAATAATGTCGTATTAAAATTTTTAATATCTCTTAAGCCAATACCACCGTCCGGTTTATAGTAATTTTCAAAATTAAAAGGATCTATTTTGGTCATCTTTCGTAATAGGTAAAATACAATTAAGAAAAAAAAAATTAAACATCTCTCTGAAAAGTGTATAGTAAAAAAACAAGAAATAAATATACAATATAAGAAATAGAAATATTATATTAAAATTCTACAATATAAGGAAAAATACACAATAAGTAAATATACAATATGGGAACTGGAAAAAATAAATTAGACATCTATGTGAAAAATGTATAGTAAAATAAATAATAAGTAAATATAGAGTATAAGAAACACAAATATTACATTAAACATATATCATAATATTAGAATAAAAATAAATGATAAATAAATATTCAATATAAGAAATAGAAAAACTACATTAAATATCTATATGAAAAATGTATTGTTTTACATTTTTATTATTTACAAATCTTTTTATAAGTAAATATGTATACAATATAGGAAGAAATAAATAATAAGTAAATATATGATATAAGAAATAGAAATGTTACATATTAAAATAAGTAAATATAAAATAAAAGAAAAATAATAATAAGTAAATATAATATATAAGAAATAAAAATATTACATTAAATATATATCATAATATTATAACTGATATAGCAAGAGAATTAGAATAAATAAATAGACAAAATAAAAAAAAGATAAAAAAACAAGTAAATATACAATATAAAAATGGAAAAAACTAAATTAAACATCTATGTGAAAAATGTATAGTTAAATAGAAAAGTGTATAGTTAAATAAATAATAAGCAAATATACAATATAAAAATAGAAATATTACATTAAACATCTATTGTAATATATTACCATCTGATATAAAAGCAAAAAAATTAGAATAAATAAATATACAATATAGAGAAATTTCTTAAGATAGCCATTTTTAAAAAATTTAAAATTAAAAAGAGCTATTTTGGTCATTTTTCTTATTGAAAACTATTTTTGCGACAAAAATTTAAAAAGATCCATTTGAGAGAATTGCCTTACAATATAAAAAAAATTAAATAATAAATTAATATATAGTATAAGAAATGGAAAACTGTATCAAACATCTATTTGAAAAATGTATAACTTTATGAATTTTTCTAAGAAAATATGTATTCACACAAACATACAATTCATAATTTTGTTGTTGTTCAGAATACATCGTCCAAAAGAATAACTATATAGGTAATATTTGAAAATCAAAATAGTTAACTCTTATTAGTAACTAAATAAATGGAGATATGGAGATCAATCTCCTGCATTCAAGGAAACATTGAAAGCGACACTAGAAAATTAGGAAACGCCTTTTATCTTCTTAACCAATTCTCCGGTTCGATTCGGTTATCTTGATCGGACAATTTGGTTCGCATCATATTAACTACGTACTGTTCCATAAAACCTTTGACTAAAGCTTATTTATCATTCAGGAATTCTACATTGGCTCGCCACAGATCAAAACCACGTGTGTACATTGGTTGCATGAAGTCTGGACCTGTCTTAGCTCAAAAGTATAAGCAGCAAAATCTGTCACACGCTCATGCTTTTGCACATATCTTTGACTCTTTTTCCCCGGAGTGTGCAGAGGAGTCGAGTACCATGAGCCAGAGTATTGGAAGTTCAGTGTCTCTCTCACTTCGGACTCTTTACAATCATCATAAACTAGTTGATTCACCACAATTTCTACTTCAAGAAATTACTACACAAATATGCAAATGAAGATATCTCTTAGGATCTTTGTTCATTGGTCTGGATGTTGAACACATCAATGGTAGAAGCCTCTGCTGCGGAACACCCTTAGGTTAACGATAAAATCAGCTTATAAGACATCAATTAAGCCACCGAGATTCAAGAAATCAAGTTTAGATGATTTGTATGCGCAAATTGTGAGTGGAAGGTTCAAGCAGGGAACCTTGTGCAGCATTTGTTGACTGGAGCTGCAGCGGAATCTGCATATCTGTGGATAGAATGCTCCTGCGGAGAAGACGAAGGAGAAATATGGCACACCAGTTTCTAAACTATAAATAGCTCTTTGACCTAGAAGCCTCTGCTGCGGAACACCCTTAGGTAAAAAGATAAAATCAGCCTATAACAAATCAACTAAGCAATTGAGATTCAAGAATCACGTCTAAATGAGATGAATGTAGTGCGGATTGTGAGTGGATGGGTCAAGCAGCGAGCCCTTGTGCAGCTTCATTCGACTGGAGCTGCAGCAGAATCTGCAAATCCGTGGATAGGATGCTTGAAATACACCAACGATGCTGCGAAGAGCAATATGGCACACCAGTTTCTAAACTATATATTGCTTCAGCTTCTTGTCATGGATGAGGATTAGTGTAGGTTATGATAATGACGATGTTCATGCTAAACATTACATGGATCATCTAAAACCCCCAATTGTTTTGCCAATCAATCCCAAACCTTAACTTGATAATGAAGGATTCATCGATTATTGCTTAGAGAAAAAAAAAACTTTTATTTACTTATTATATACATATTCAAGAATTAGAAACCGAAGCAAACATAAACTGCAAAACAGATGAACCAACCACAAAAGGATGATTCTAATTAAGAATTTAAATCTTTTTTTTCTTCCGGAAAGTGTATTTACATGATGGAATAGAACAAAAAAAAAAGATGTGTAATCTTGGTTGGAATCAAGAACGAACAATGGTCTCGAAGCAATGAATCCCGTCGAGCTCCAGAGCATACCTCGGCTGCTTCTTCGCCAAACTGGTAGCGTTTTCGTCTTTCTTCAGCAAAGACACAGTTTGACCACCGCCACCACCGGAAGAAGCAGCTTCAGAGGGGTTGCAGACATAAGACGCTGCGGTGACTTTCTTCCCCATAATCTCTGCGGACATGGCGTCGAAGGCACTGAACATCGAATTCATCAGGAGAGAAGAGAGAGAGATTTGTCTTTGTTGGGTTTTTGAACTTTTATGAAGAGGAAGAAGAAAAAGGTTTGGTTTGGTTTTGTTTATATAAAGACGCGACGAAACTTGGCCGTGTTGGATAAGGAATGCTTAGAATCCGACTTGGATCCGAGTTCGTCCAAAGTTGAATTTTTCTTTTTTTTTTTATTTTGGTGAGCGGGTGTTAACCCACGCGCGTTGACTTGTTTTCTTAATTGGTTTTGCGTGATATGTGGCAAATTTGAGACAAAGAGGAACTTTAGAATTGTTTAGGTTAGACTCTTTGATGAACTTTATTTATTCAATCCAATAATTAATGGTCATCTTTTAATCTTATTGTGTCTATTAATGGCTATTAATGTGTCTATTAATGATTTTCCCATTATCAAGATTTTGAACAATTATCATTTTTTGGAGTTATATTCGGGTTTGTGGGTATGCTACTGTTTGTTTGGTTTAGAATCTTTAGATTTATTTGATTTGTGTAAACTATTTATCTATACATAAATTAATGTTTTTGGTTCCATTCAAAACAACTTTTTGGTTTATTTTGGTGTTGTATTAGGTAATTTGTTCGGGGAGGCAAAAAGGGTTTTCCCTTTTGTTTGGAAAATAAATTTTGCGTGGACGCTAAAAGGTAAAATCTATTTCTTTTCACGTGATTGACGAGCTTATACGAGCTCCAAAACCCTCAATTCTCTTTTTTTTTTAATCAATTGCTCGAGTGCTCCTACCCAAAAAAAAATTGTCCAGTGCTCCTTCCCGGAAAAAAAAAATTCCACTGCTCCATCCCGAAAATTTAATTAAATAATTTATTTAAATCCAAAAAATAAGCAAAACACCATGAAATCAAAATGGATTTACATAATTACAACCCAACCAAGGGCATTGCACGGACCATCCATACCTGACCCATAAAATTCGAATATGTTCCTCCATAACTTTCGAAAAATTAGTAAGAGTTGGTGTAACAATAAACATTTGTGTTACTGTGCAACTTAATAAAACTTCAACTAAATCGCACTTTTAGTAACTTAAAACTTAGTAAAAGTTCAACTAATTTTGATTGTATCTTTTATATTGGCAATATGTTCTTTTATTGAAGTTAAAATAAATAACATGTCATAACTCATAAATTTAGTAAAAATAGATAAAAATAAATAAATATAATTTTACAGAGAAAAATTAGAGACAATAAGTTCAACTAATTTTGATTGTATCTTTTATATTGACAATATGTTCTTTTATTGAAGTTAAAATAAATAACATGTCATAACTCATAAATTTAGTAAAAATAGATAAAAATAAATAAATATAATTTTATAGAGAAAAATTAGAGCCATTACAGTAAAATAGATAAAAATTATATGTCATAACTCATAAACACACAATTAATCTCTAATTGGATAGTCACGAGCAGTCAAATGAATTTCATTGCAGAAGTCCCAAGCTGCACAATGCCAGAAACAACGATCACATTTTCATCGTATTCTTGATCTATCGATGGAGACTACAAACACTGGTTCTATTATTACGGAGCACCAGCAATCATATGAGACGTTGGGATCTATTATTTCCAATAGAGACATAAACATCTCAGGTTTATCGTAACCCTAATGGCCAAAGAGTGCCCAACTAGTGATCATGTGATACATCCGATCAACATATTCACGAGTAAAACCAGGATAGTTGTGATCCAATCCTCTATGATCAACGCTAAATGCTAAGTTCAGCATACCATCTACATATTTGGCCAACAAGCATCCTCTCTCACCAGCAAGATGAATTGTTTCCCTTCCTTCATCAAGTAAATGGAGGATGAAGTATTCATACATATCCCACAAGTAGATGGCCTCTGGATTACCCAGTTGGTAGCACTTAAGCATGAATGTTCTAACAGCATTGACCTCATATATCCGGTCATTCAAGAAAATGAGATCGGCAGATTTGTAAAAGTAATCTTCTCTGCCAATTGCGTTAAACCCGTGGAAAGCAACTCTTGACTACCAAAGTCACAGATACTGGTTGTTGCTACCTTGGAGAGAATCATGTGAAGTGTGGAAGGAAGGAGAGAAGCCAAGTTGAAGTTCACCATGGAGAGATATTCTATTTATCAAGCAAATGGAGAGATATTCGTTTTATCAAGTAAATGGAGAGATATTCGTTTTATTTATTTGGAGAAGATGATAATGATCCTATGACCCATGTACAAGTAGACGCTTCGAGAATACACGAGTTCAGAAGATACAACTTCTCACTGCAACAGTCGCATGCCTTGGATTTGAAACTTTGTATAACTTTAATTATATAACTTTGTATAAGTAAGTGAAATAACATATTTAGATTGTCTATAATCATGAAACTAAGCAAAATTTTAACGATTTAGATAGTCTAAATATAAGAAACTATGTAAAAGTTTATGAAATTTAGATATTATATTGTTATATTTTGCAAGAAATGATAGCAACAAGTAGTATCAGAGATAATAAATGAAAATGATAATATTTAGTAATTTTAATTTTTGTTATTTAATGATTTATTACCCTAACTACAAGTTGTAAATCTTCCATTTAAGAATAATTTGATAGACTGCTCCAGAAGACACGAGTTCAGAAGACACGACATCTTCTACACGACTTCACACGGCAACATTCACATGCATTGGATTTGAAACTTTGTATAACTTTAATTGGTAAAAATATATAACTTTGTATAAATAAGTGAAATAACTGATTTAGATTGTCTAAATATATGAAACTAAGCAAAATTTTAACTATTTAGATAGTCTAAATATATGAAAATATGTAAAATTTTAAGAAATTTAGATATTTTATTGTTATATTTTGCAAGAAATGATAGTAACAAGCAGTATCGGAGATAATTAATGAAAATTATAATATTTAGTAACTATGGGTATATCTGAACCGCTATAACCCGAATCCAAATAATTTACGGTTACTTTATGGGTTTTAGGATGTATGTCAAATTAGAACCGAACTTAAATTATTTTTTTCTGAGCCCGACTTTGTACTTATAAAATTTTAAAATGAAACTTAATACGAAGAATCCAAAAATCTGCTTGATCCAAACTTTAATGGATACCCGGGCACCCATACCTACTTGTACCCCATAAATATTTTGCCAAAATTTTCTATCTTGGTGGTTTAGGGTGTTATTGGTTGCATATGTTGAAATCAAGTCCATTAAATTTAAAATAGGTCAGATTTTATAAGTTTTGATTCATTTACAATCTAAACTAAACGATTTATTTTAAGCTCTTCTCATTGCTTTTTATCAATAGACTTTTTATTAGGGATAATTTTTAAATTACTCCAGAAACACTTTATAATTTGATAATTACACCTTCTATTTATTTATTTTGAAAACTACACTTTCTTAAATTTGAATTTACCTTTTTATCCAAATTAGATATTTCAATAATAAGATAAAAATCCAAAATTAATAAGAATATTATAATTATTTATGTTTAAGATAAATATGTGTTTTAAGATAATTAATATGTGTTATTTAACTATAGTTCTAAGTACGGGGGCACATACTTTGATTATTGCAAGCATAACGTGTATGCACAACTGTTCTGCTTATTTTGGTTCTCTTGCTTACGTCTATAGACCTGGTTCATATTCCATTAAGAATTAGATATAGAATATCTTCTCATGCAATGTTTCTCTAGTAATTTTCCCATCAAAGGCTTGTGTAAAGTAGACATTATCAAGGAAAATATGATATTTAAAAAAAAAAGAAACACAAACTGATCGAGAGAGTGATAGAAAGCTCGAGTTGGAGATCCGTGTGATAAAAAAAACGTTTTTTTTTCAGCACTAAATGACCAGAGATGAAAGAATCAAATATATCTTGTAGGTTTTAAGATGTGGTTGAATCATGGGTCTGACCTCTTTCTATATGCAAAATGAATAGTTGAAAAAGTCTTATAGAAAAAGACTTATGTTTTTAAAGTGGGAGAAGTCGTTTATCTCAATGAAATACCCAGAAAATAGTGGCTTCTATTACAAGAGAGAGCCTACACTCCTGGACTATTAACTTAAATCTTTGTTTCGATACAGAAATGGTTCAAATACGTATTATGATCTGATGGATCAGAAACTCTTTTTAGTGAATGTTAACATGACCTGAAAGTTCTAATTGCAACTTAGTTTCAAACCTAACTCATTCCAGTATGGAGTTCTCTCATGGTATCAGTCAGATAAGATATGGAACTAGAACGAACATTTGGACACATACGTCGAACTTAAACAGAAGCAGAGTTCTTCAAAGGTGTAGAACAAATGGAAAATATAACAAATGTTAAGGAGAATAGAAGACGAGACGGAGAAGAGAAGGCGGAGAAGAGAAGGCAGACGGCGTCTGGAATTCTTCTATTTTTTTTCAAAATAATAATTTTTTTTAACAAATATTAAAAAGATATGGAAGAGATATTGTGTAGATATATTAAAAATATATTAGGTACATTCTCTAACGATATTTAAAAAAAAATAAAAAAAAATTAGAAATTGAGAAATATTAAAAAGGGACAATTTGGTAAATTTATATATACATAAGTGTATTTTTTAAAAAATTTAAACAATGGTGTAGTTTTCAAATTATAATCTCATTAGAGTGCATTTCTCCAAATTTTCCCTTTTTTATTAATATTTTCCATTTGAAATTTCCAACTTAATTAACGCATATAACTAAACATATTCTAATATAATATTTACATTTTATCAACAAAAAAAATAGGAACAAAACAATTGAATTAGATATTTGATGTCGGTTTAATTTTGTTGGTATACTTCTCTCCCTTCAGAAGTTCAGATTTTAGTGTCTTTTAATTTGAAAAACCAATAAAAGAAAAATCTATGTTTAGAAAAGGAAATTTGTATTCTTACCCAAAAAAAAGGAAATTTGTATTTGCTCCAAAAAAAAAAAAGGAAATTTGTGTTCAAGAAAAGGAAATTTGAGGCCAAACGGTCAACGTAAACATTCGGCTTGTTTAGAAAAGGAAAAGTTTGGGTGGGGAAAAAAGGAAAAGTTTGGGTGGGGAAAAAAGGAAAATCATAAACATATACAGTATATATATATATAATCAATCACACACAACAATACTCACTGCACTTTTCGTTTTCTCTGAATAACCTAAAAAGGAAACAAATCGCAGATACAGACTAGAGTGCTTCTTCTTGAGGGAGATGACGATGACCATCCGCGAAATCTGGTCTTGGAACAAGACAGAAGAGATGAATTTGGTGCGGGAATCTCTTAGAAGCTGCAATTACATCTCTGTAGACACAGAATTTCCCGGGTGTCTGAAAGAGACCGCCATGGAAGCTAGCGAGGAGACTCGTTACCAAAACCTGAGGTTCAATGTGGACAAAACCAAACCAATCCAACTGGGTTTCTCCTTATTCGACAGTGAAGGAGCAATCAGCGGAACCTGGGAGGTCAATTTCTCCGACTTCGACGAGACAGAGGATCTTTGCAACGACAAGTCCATCGCCTTCCTCAAGCGCAACGGGCTCGATTTCAAGAGAATCAGAGAGGAAGGAGTTGGCATCAAAGATTTCTTCACAGAGTTTACTCGGATGGTTAAAGATGAAGAAGACAAGAAGATTATTAATTGGGTTACTTTTGATGGATCGTACGATTTAGGTTATCTAATTCAAAGCATGACCGGGCGAGAAAGGCTTCCCGACACGTCACTTGGGTTTAACGAAACGGTTCAGAAACTCTTAGGGTTAACTTTCGACGTGAAGAAACTTGCGGGACAGTGCAAAGGACTCAACAGCCGTTTCGGGTTGCAAAGATTAGCCGACGAGCTTGGTATCAGACGTGTCGGAGAAGCACATCACGCTGGCTCCGACAGCCAACTGACGGCTCGTGTCTTCGCTAACATAAATCTCACTTTCTCTCGTGACCTAAAGCGGAAGCGAGAACATGAACGAGAGATTGTGATGATAAGGCGGGAACATGACCGATTGCAACAACATCTTTTTATGCAGCAAGTGATGGAGCAAGAGATTTTTATGCGCAGATGTGTGCCAAGAAGATGTTATGGACCAGTCCATCCGCCTAGACCGATCATGTATGCTCATTATCCATCTCCCCGTGGCTACTTTGTAGTCCCGGTGGCACCTAGATTGTCAAGGAATGCACAACAGTGAAACATTCGTTTTTTCTTTACGTTAATTGTTCAACTACTGTATGTATCCTTCTTTTTAAATACAAATAGTAACTTTTCTCACTGAAGCTTCTATGTTTACATTCTTTCAACTTAATTTTCTAACTGCAACACGATAATAACACTTTCAAATATTAACATGTTTTCACCAACCCTGAACCTCAGGGACAATATACTACTATAATAGCCTCTATTAAAAACAGTGATCCGTTTTTGACTCCAAAATCACTGTATAATCGTCAAGATTCTTCAAGAGCAAGATAAAAATAGGAGGTTGTAGGTAACGGCTGTATATTTTTTTTTAATATTTCATTGGTTACGGCTATATTGCTTGTACTTTAGCGGTTGTTGATTTTTCTTCCCTTTACCTGGATTCGACAGAAGATTAGTACCTCATAATTACCTTAGATTTGTCTCGGCTTCTGTTGGTGAGTATTCTCATGCCACTTCAGCCCTATTATCCCTTGGTCGGATAACACTTTTATGTTTGTAGTGATCAAACTTATTTCGCTCTTCCAGCTTGTGCTCAGTCCACAATTATGCAGGTTGATATCTCCTCCTGATTTTGATGCGTGTTGCCTTAATTTTTGGCTTTTCTTAATCATGTAATAAGAGTATGACTGATGAGAATGCTCTGTTTCCTCCACCATTGGTGAAGCTGCGAAGGGAAGGCTTAGATGGTCTCGACAAGATCATTATGATGAAATGCAATTTGTTTGAAGCTCTTGTGACCTTTGTGCTTTCAATAGACAAGTTAGTAAATCATTTCGTTTTTTTTTTCCTCGCTAATTTTCAGATGGTGGCGTTCGTTTCTCCGAGCATTATGATGAGTTTCCACTGGTCTTTGACTTCAACAAACAAGTACCTTACCAGATAATAGCCCTTCTTTATTATTTGGCATGGTAAACGTATGACGAGGTGCTCTATATCAAATGCCTTTTTTTATATCTCATTCGTTGTTCCTACACACACTATACTTACTTTTAACGGCGTAAGTGTTACTTTTAACCCTAAGCCATTACCAATCTCATGAACTAATATTTTGACATAAATACAAAACATGTGGTTAAGTTTCCTAGATCACCAAACCCACCAAATGCAAGTTTCTTGTATCCCTCAATCTGAAGTCTGAACCTCTAGATAACTCTCAACTCTTTTATGTCAAATGTGGTCAAGGTTGATATCTTTAGGCAATTTTCAGATTAATTGTTATTATTGTATAATATTTCCAAAAAATTCAACTGATGTTTTATTTTTGAGAACTGATAACTAAAGATGGTACGCATAACTTGTGAGTTACAAATGTTAGTATCATATTTAATTATCTAGGGATCTATACTATTATTTGAGAAGCGAATTTGCTGATTTGTCATTTTAGGTTTAGTAATATTCTATGCTCAATTATTAGTTTTAATTAGTGTTTTGATAACAATTTATCATTATCTTCAAAAAAAAAAACTATACAGATAATATCATATCATATATATATATATATATATATATATATATATATATATATATGACAAGTTAATTTTCTGATTTGTCATGTTCTTGATTTTAGGCTTACTCATATTTTTATATTTTATGCTCAATTATTAGTTTTAATAAATAATTTTAATGATTTAGTGATAATTTATCATTATCTTTAGAATAATTTAAATTTCTAATGAAAATCTCATAGTTATATTCATATTATACTAGATATGGGCATGTGGGTTGCATGAATTCTGCTTGATATTTCAATTTATGAAAATATCCATGTTTTTATCATAAATTTATGACTTTTTGGATATATTGTGTGTGAAAATTATTTTATGAAAAAAAATGTATTTGTCATGTAAGTTCTGATTCGTTTTATATTTAAATAACCTAGGTGCATATGCGAGTTATTAGCTACCTTGTACCTAGGCTTAAACAAAATATCCATGATTTAATATCTAAATCGAACCTAATCCGAAAAAGAAAAGTAGAAACAATACAAAAAAAATTAAAATTGCATCAAGCCAATCAAATCAATAACAACACCAAACGCCTGTAAAAACTAATTAATTTTAATTATAAACATAAAAGATTTTTCTAAAATAAAAAGAAATAAAAACATTTACCTTCTACAAATATTTATTAATCATAGAAATGCTTGAAATGATTATTCTAGAAATCTTTATTGTTTAGGATTTGAAGAAAGGAAATCTAATATTAAACACTCTTTTACAGTATGTTTAAAATCTTAGAAAAGGACAAATACTATCAAATAATTAAATCTTTATGATTGTAGAAAAATGAAACTGGTATTAAATAAATTATTTTACAAATATTTTTAACAATATTTTTAAAAACAAAAAATCTTAGAAAAAATAATATTAAATATTATTTAAAGTATTTTGTTTTAAAAAAAAACGATTTTTACTATCTTGTTATATACTTTTTTATTAATCATGAGATATTTTAACATATGTCAAAATTTTAAATGGAAAAATTACAATCACATAATATGTTACAATTATCTTTTCTTTAGGATATCAGAAAAAGAAAAGGGAAAATTACATGTTTACCACTTTCATGGTACCATGAAAAATCAATTATTAAATCAATTATTTTACAAATCATTTTTTTTGTTTAGGATTACTAAAAAGTACAATTCTATAGAAAAACTATTAAATAATTTAAAATTTTTATACTATTAAATATTTTTTATATTATTAAAATGTTTAAAAAAAATAGTTTCAAACATAATTTTCGATTTTTAAAATGGAATTATGGAACAAAAAATAAAAACAAAATTTTTGAAAAACAAATTCAGAAATAATTTACATAAAAAAAGCCGTATTTGAAAAAGTATAATATGAAAACATAAAAAAATTATATTTTTTATTCATTAAAATAATAATTTATTATATATATAGATAACAATAGTATAATAGTCTTTTGTCAATTAATGAAAAATATATTTTTAAAATTGTCCATTTAGTGGTGGTAAAGATGAAAAGTGGTACCATGAAAGTGGTAAACATAAAATTTCTCCCCAAATTTCTATAAATATACTATTAAATAATTTTAAAATTACTTTTATAAAACTCTTTCTATTATCTTAGTATATATAATTTTAATCATGAAATATTTTAACACATGTCACAATATCAAAAGAAATTTACAGCAGGAATATTTTGCAAATATCTTTTGTTTAGAATTTTAAAAAAGGAAAATTACTATTAAACAATATCTATAATTACTTTTTCAATAAAATCGTTTTTGTTATTTTCTTAGTATATATATATATATATATATAATTATAAAATATTTTAACACATGTCACAATCTTAAATATATAATTTTAATGTGTTACAATCATTTTAAGCAATTATCTTTTGTTTAGAATTTTAAAAATGGAAAATTACTATTAAATAATATATATAATTAATTTTTAAATAAAACTCATTTGTTATTTTCTTAGTATATATATATATATATAGTTAATTATAAAATAGTTAACACATGTCACCATCTTAAAATTTTTAAGTGCCATATGTCATAATCATGTTAATTAGCAACTTTGAAGAACAAAACTTTATGTAATAAGATTATAATTAATTTATTAATATTAAAATATTATTTTTAGTTTAGTAATATTAAACCGACTCTATCTTAATATATATATCTATATATATATTATACTACCTATGAACAATACCCTTTGGTTTTTGGTTTTTATTAGAAATATTGATCCAATTTAAGAATGCTACAAAATTAAAGTCAAGATGTTAAAAAAAAGTCAAGATGTTGATATCTATACTATTATTTGCGAAATAAATTTTCGCATCCAATTTCTTACGATGAAAGTTAGAGCGGTTAATATCTATACTACTCTTAATACAATTTTATATATAATTAAGAATGAATTTTATGTTAGTAATATTATATTTATATGTTATATTAGATAATTGTAAATTATGATAAGTTTGTCAAATAAAAACATATTGTTTTTTTCAAAAAAAATATAATAATTATATATATTGTATTGTTATCTGAAAATAATGTTTTCTACTATAAAAGTTACAAATTTTTAAAAACGAATTTTATGTTAATAATATTAGATTTATATGTTATATTAGATAATTGTAAATTATTATAAATTTGTCAAAATTAAACATATTAAAAAAAGATAATTATTATAATTATATATTTTGTTGTTATCTGAAAATAATGTTTTCTACTGTAAAAGTTAAAGAATTAAGATATGAAAAAATCAAATTTAATATCAATTAAGCAAAATTTTGTATAAAGATAAATTGTCAAAATAAATATATGTAAAAAAGACAATTCTATATATATATATTGTGTTATTATCCTGAACTAATATTTTTCTACTATGAAAATTATGAAAAAAATTAAAAAGATTATGCTCGCATGTGCGGGTAAAACACCTAGTAATACATGTTCATAAAGTGCATATCTAAAAGAAATGTTGTACTACCATTAGTAATGTTCATGTTGAAGTTATAAATGATATTTCAATTGATTTAGAAGCAGTCCCGTGTAAAGAAAAATTAAACAAATGCATAAATTGTGTTCACAAGTTTTAGTAGAAATTAAGAACGAGAATTTGTTAGCATATTACTGTAGCTATATATATATATATATGTACATAAGTTCATCCTGAGTGGTTATAAGGAAGCATGAGTCTTTGTTACTAAGGGCATCATTAACCCTGAAACCCTTTAAAGGTTTCTAAAAAAAAATTATATTAATATTTAATTATTTTAGTGTTTTGAAACATTGCAGGAACGACAACTGTCTCAAAATATGTGGAACCGGTTCCAAAACTTACTAAATAGGAACCTTTTGGCTGTGTCTCTTTCATGATTTATTAATTTTCATTTAATTTTAATTCTTAAAAACTTCTATATATCTTTGCGTTAAAGGTGCTCTAATGACTTGTCTTTTCTCTCATTGAACCATGTAGAAGAATTGGTTGCTTCGTTATAGAGATTAGCTCTTATTTCCTCAAACTTGCTTGGTTTGAAATGAAGGTAAAGAATCGAGAATTTGTCTTTGGTATGACCCTTTTTTTTACAGTGATCACACATCCAACCTTCGTTTCTTCAAACTTGAAAACTCTTTTGTTCGCAGTTGAAACAAGAGTCATCAGGAGGCTAAAGACCTCGTCTTATTTATGCCTCTCAATGAAGACATCAACCGAACTTGACCTTAATATCTCAAAGCTCAGCCCATAAAGATCTAAATTTGTCAAAGTGTTGGGTGAACTCCATATCTTCTTGGCTGAGATCATTGATGGCCTGGTTTCAAAGATTCGGCCCAAGTTGGTGGTATTTCTATAGACCTTTGTAAGAGTCTCCCAAACCGTCTTGGTAGTTTCATAATAGGAGTAGCCTCCAATATTTGTCCTTCTAGGGAGTTTTGGATGATAGATAACACATGCTGGTCTTTTTGAAATCACTTGCCTTCTTCCACAAGGATAATCTCCATGCCATCTTGTTGGATTGTTTGTTTTAGATATTTATCTTGAGTTACATGACGCCATAAACCATGACCATCAAAGTTGTCTTGACCATCATAGACCACAACAAATAGTTAACCCCTTAAGAGTGATTGGAACAACTAACTTGCATTAATTTTTCCATGGTCCGATTTAGAAAAAAATAAAATAAAATAGATTGTACTCGAAAGAGATGAAGAGAATATGACCTATTGTCCATGTGAGAATATGAAATTAACTTATATAGAATAAAGAATAATAGAGAGTAGATGAAGAGATTGTTGAGAGAATATGGAGAAGAGAGAATAGAGATAGAGAGAGATTTAATTCCCTTAATCTTACAGTTGTAGCTACAAACGATTATAAGTAGTTTTAACTTGACTAACAAACTAACTTACTAGAAAAGTTAAAATAAAAATAATATATGTTTTTATATGTTACTGTTTATCTACGGTTATTCAATTCTTCACTTTAACAGTATCCAGAAGCTTTTGAACTTACCAACTTTGGTTACGTCTATGTGTATTCTTTGGTTTTTAGTTTCAACAAAATCTTTGAGTGAACAAAGATAATTAAAGATGTTCTAAAACATACTCCCCATGTTTCCAATTGTAAGTAGTTTTGTCTAAAATCACAAGTTTTTAGAAAAACACATTTATAACTTTAGCATTTAACTGAAGAGATAAGAGAGAACCAATAACAAATCATATTTTTAACTTTGCTTTTAAATTTTGGGTTTTTAGTAATTAATCCCCTCAACTAAAGATGAATCATAAAAAAAAAACCTCAACTAAAAATCATGTGAAATAAACTTTCAACTTTAATTTTGTCAACGTATGTGCTACCCTTTGTCTATAAAACCATGACGGAGGGTGTCATACGTTAACGATTTATAAATTGAGGGTTTATAATATTGGAAACTTAAATGTAGAAAAATAAATGAAGATTTTTCTACGATTCAAAAATAGTTGAGGGGTTTTATTACTAAAAATCATTAAATGTTTTAAAATATTTATTATCATTTATACATTGTTTTAGATTGATATAAGCTTTTAAAACTAATTTATAAACTTTAATACATTACATACAACTTAATATAACTTCAAAATATTAAATTATTTGATGTTTGACAATAATGATATAAGAAAAATTGTGTGTTTATATCGTCATTGTCAAATATCAAATAATTTAATTTTTCTAAGTTATATTAAGTCTTAAGTAGTGTCTAGCAGAATTCATCCATGAAATTAATAATGTTAAATTATTTTATCCTGACAAGTAGCAGAAATTGTAAAAACTTATAAATTATTGTGAAACCGTATTAATCATATGTCAAAGTATTAAAATAATTATGAAGCTTTATAAATTGGTTATAAAGTAATGTATTAAAATTCATAAATTTGTTTTAAAGGTTTATATCAATCTAAAACAATGTTTAAACAATAATAGAGATTTTAAAACATTTAATGAATTTTAGTGATAAAACCTTCAACCATTTTTGAATAGAAAAAAAATTCTCCAACTAAGTTTTTAACATTATAAACCCTCAACTTATAAACTATTAACGTATGTCACCAACCGTCACAATTTCTTAGATAGAAGGTAACATACGTTAACGAATTTAAAGTTGATGGTTTATTTCATAGGATTTTTAGTTGAAAGTTTTTTTTACGATTCATCTTTAGTTGATGGGTTTAATTATTTAAATATTATTTAAGGTATTATTTTTTGCATTGGACTTTGAAAACAAATTACATTGTGAAACAAACAAAAAGTTATATATATAAACAGAGGGAGTAATAAAATGTTAAGATACTCCAAAATGCTTGTTTAGATAACTGGTTACCATATATCTATCATATGACGTCACATGAATTGCCATCGAAAACAGTTTTTTAATGGTTGTAAAGTATTTAAATGATCGCGTTAAACGAACTTCTCTTGTATTGTAGCGATAGTATATTCGTAGTCCGTAGAACCGTTTATTGTATTTAGCATGTATGCATTACAAATTTTTTTTTTTTTGATAACCGAGTGTCTTGACCCCACCGTGGTGGTCCAGACTAGAGACCGAATCCTTTAGCGGCACGGACGCATACCCGAGAGGGGGTTTGGCCAGGCAACGGTCTTCGGTTTCGGGCGCCAGAGCAAGTCCGCAGGTAAATTCCTTAGTGGCCAGTGCGAGTCGAACCCGAAGCTGTACTTGCAGCCACAAGATGTTTACCACCGGACTAACTCGTCCTGGTTAGATCAAATACTGTAGTTAGAACAAATAAAAAACGAGTTTTAAGTGATTAACGAAGGAGTAAAGAACATATGTTTATTTTTGTAGTTCATCCATTGTGGTGGTTTGAAAAAAACCTATTTTCCTATAATACTTGTGAAGACTAAACATTGCAGTTTGCACCAAACTCCAGTCCAACTCTAATAAAATTGAAATTGAGGCTATTGAGCTATCCACTTCTTGACTTACTACACTGGCGGTCTTTTTATAACATATTATAAGTTTGTAAACGTGGAGCCGAGTAACGTTCCGTTTGTCTTTTAAATTCTAAATTGTTGACGCTAATTTATTTCAAAAGATAAGAATATTCCAAATTGTCTTTTAGTTAAACCACGTAGCGATAGTTACAGACTTAAACCAATTCTAATATATATATATGTGATATTTAGACTGTTTATTGGAGACGCAGAGATAACAGACAAAAATGGAGAGGGGAGAAGGAGCTATGCATGTAGCCATGTTTCCATGGCTTGCTATGGGTCATCTTCTTCCGTTTTTCCGTATGTCTAAGTTGCTTGCGCAAAAGGGTCACAAGGTCTCCTTCATATCGACACCAAGAAACATCGAGAGACTTCCTAATTTACCATCAAGCCTCTCTTCCTTCATCACCTTTGTCTCTTTCCCTCTCGTTCCCTTCCCCGGCTCAACTCCTGGCTCCGAATGCTCCATGGACGTGCCTTACAGCAAGCAACCGTCTCTCAAATCCGCCTTCGATCTCCTCCAGAAACCGTTGACGGAGTTTCTCCAAGAGGAGTCTCCGGACTGGGTCATATATGACTACGCTGCTCACTGGCTTCCTCCAGTTGCGGCTGAGCTGGGAATCTCGAAGGCCTTCTTCAGCATCTTTAACGCAGCCTCTCTCTGCTTCTTGGGACCGCCATCGTTGTTGTTAGAAGGGGTCAGATCTACGCCGGAAGACTTCACGGTCGTGCCGCCGTGGATCCCGTTCCAATCGAACATGGCATATCGTTATCACGAAGTGACTTTGGTCGGTGACAAGAGGGGGAAAGATACGAATGGAGTCTCTGATTCTGCACGGTTCGGCTACTCGATCTCTGAGTCTGATGCGGTCTTCGTCCATACCTCGACGGGATTTGAACCAGAGTGGCTTGGTTTACTAAAAGATCTGTATCGAAAACCCGTGTTTCCGACAGGGTTTTTGCCAACCGATACTGAAGATGAAGTCGAAGGAGATAAAACATGGGTTGGTATAAAGAAGTGGCTCGACAAGCAGAGCATTAACTCAGTTGTCTACGTGGCACTAGGTACCGAGGCGAGCCTTCCTCCAGCAGAGTTCACCGAGCTGGCTCATGGGTTGGAGAAATCAGAGGTGCCTTTCATTTGGGTTATAAGAAACGAGTCACAGATTCTAGAAGGGTACGTGGAACGAGTTGCGGGACGTGGCATGGTTCATGTTGGTTGGGTTCCTCAGGTCAAAATACTGAGTCACAGCTCGGTGGGCGGGTTCTTGACGCACTGCGGCTGGAACTCATTGGTGGAAGGGTTAGGGTTCGGCCGAGTACCTATCTTGTTCCCGGTGTTGAATGAGCAAGGGCTCAACACTAGGCTGTTGGAGGGAAAGGGACTTGGTGTTGAGATCCCTAGAGATGAGGAAAAAGGCTCGTTTGATTCTGACTCGGTGGCTCATTCGGTTCGATTGGCAATGGTTGATGATGCAGGCGAGTCGATTAGGGCAAAATCAAAGCTCATGATGGGTTTGTTTGGGAACATGGATGAGAATTCTCGCTACGTCGATGAACTTGTCGGATATATGAGAAGTAAATAGTATAACACGTCTCATTGCATGTTCGCAAATCGACGTACTAGTAGGCATGTAATATTTCCATATGGTTTTCTGTTATTTAATATCTTGCATTAGTTTATGTTAAAAGAACTAGATGATGTTATACGCTACGTCTGTGTTTTGTTTAATTAAATACCATTCAACTTCTTTTAACAGTTGATAAGAAAGTTTAGAAAAATGTCATTTTAGTAGGTGGGAAAAAATTGTTAATGGTACAAAATTCAAATTTGGTTCCATTTAGATTCCGTTTTAGAACTTCTCAGTTTTGAAGAAGCAATTAGATATTTTTTGGTGATGAGGCATTGACTTTGTATTTGGCTTCAGATCAAAACGCTTGCCATGCCATCAAGACAAACTCCATATGTTATTATCTGTCTTGACTGTATGCGCAAATGCAATTAATCGTGTAAAATATATGTTGATTCAGTCATGTTACAAAGAGTCGAAGACCTTTCTTTGTTAAGAAGAGAGTAATTTGCTTAGCAGATTCTTAGCTTTTTTAGTTAAAAATTAACAGACGGGTTCTTATATTCCGTTAAGAATTCAACCTTAAGAACTCCTATTAAACATGTTCTTACCAGTCTCCTAAGAGATAAAATTGATATATTCCTTGAAAGAAACAAAACATCGTTTGTCCTACTGAGTATTATAGAATTTTTTTTGTCATCTATTGATCTAATATTAAGAAGAGTACACAAAGTCAACAAAAGTTTGCAATCTTTCTCAAGTCATAAACCGGTAAGGTGATATACACACTATCCGGAGCCAAAGTTTAGCAAAGACACTAAACCCATAAACTAGACTAAAAGAAAATGTCGACAAAGAGAGGAGGAACAAGGGTTGAAGTGGAGATTAGTCTCACTGGTGAACAAAGAGATTCAGAACAACATACAAATTGACAGCCAAGGAGAGTTGCCTAAAATCAGGTTTGAGTGAATAAGGTTTTTCAGGATAGGATATCAGTTGCAAAGTTTTTTCTTTTTCTTTTTAAAATGTAAAGTTATTATTTAAACTATATTTTTAAACATGTTATTCCTTATTTAATGTGAAAGAGTAAATGAAAATAAAAAAAACAATTATATTCTAAACGTACAAAATGATTATGATTGTTCTAAATGAATCCCCTATAAAGAAACATATGTTGGTTCTTAAAGTTTATAGAAACATATGTTGGTTCACTTAACATATATTATATATTTTTTTGTTAAATTAACCATAAATCAATTAACAATCTACAATTAATATGTTTAATTTTTTCCTTAAATAAAAACTACTGAATTACCAAAAGTGAATAGAATATATATTTGACAATTAATTATTTTCATAATAAATATTTGATAACAATTTAAATATCCTCAATTTACATATCTATATTTACCAAATTGAGACTAATCTCCACTTAAATTTCCCGGATATCCGGATCCGTTCCAGGCATAGGTACACAGAATTTCCCAAGAGACCGTTCTATCAGTTTTCACGTATCTTTTTTCATATGATATCAGCTGTAGCAGATTTGAAACAGTAAATTACTGCAATCATATTTGCGCTAAGAGTAGTTTTCCTGTGAATGTTAGCGTATAATTAATTATATTTTTCAAGCTTAATGTGAATAGGTCTTATTATGAAATCGTAAGTCTTCTTTGAATCCATTATATATACTTTCGGTTGGTTCACAACGTAATCAGATTTCGGTTGGTTCACAACGTAATCAGATTTGGTGAATAGTAGTTACATGCTGGTTCACAAATAATGCAATACAGTTTGATTTTAGAGTAGGTTTGTATCATGTGAAGTTGAGTGTATAGTTAATTACATGGTCCATTCATTTATGGATTAAATGCATGTTTTGAAACCCAACCCGGACCTGCGGTCGAATCGGTAAACCCGGTGACCCGATATATAATCCGGTTTACGTTTTATGAAGAAATCATTTTTAAAAACCTAATAAAACTCGTAAAAAGTATTAAAACCCGGAATCCGGCGACGGTTGAACCAGTAGGTAACTTTTACTTTTTCTTTATTAGACTTTTTTAGTTTATGTTATTAGAACCTAATTTTGTATTCAACTTAATTTTTATCATATATAGTTGACGATTAAACTATTTTTTTGTGATTTTTAGATTTTGATGAAGATTTAATTATGCCACTTGAAGAAAATGAAGTTAACGATTTTGTATTAGTTTATTTTTGTTATCGATAATCTATTATAATTTGATGTTTTACTTTTGTTTTATTTTGGATTTAAAGTATAATTTTACTACTCACATTTTAAATACTTATGGATTTTAAATCTTGATATTTTTATTAGATGCCATTACTCCTAACTTGTTACAAAAATTGTTAAATAGTCTAAATTATGTTTTGATATTTTGTATATCAAATAAAATAAAACTAAGAAATTAAAGTAAAGTATTTTCCAATTTTTTTTTAAAAATAAAGTTTTTAAAGAACAAAAAGTATATATTATATTTTTAATAGCCAATATATTATTTTATAAAAATTAAAATTAATTAGCATGTGGTTTATACGAGTTGGACCAAATAATCCGGTGACCCATAAAATTATCCAGTTCAGTGTCCGGGTCGAGTTTAAAAACCTTGATTAAATGTATACGACAAAAAAAATTTTAAGTACAATTTTATTTTCATTGACATTTTTGTTAATTACACATCAACTAAATATTTCTGTAATGTAGTTCTCATTGAAAAGATTAGATGATTAACCCATGAAATTCCATCTTTGCCAAACTTATATTTTAGATTTCTTTTATTTTACATTCTATTTTTATGCATACACATAATAAATTTAATATCTTTAAATGATAATAAATACAACAAACTATGATCCAAAATCACTATATCTGATTTCTTTCTTAAACAATATATTCAAGTAGGATTATTTCACAGAAATAAATTAAAAAAATTATTATGAAATGTCAAGTAATATAAATAGAGTAACATAGAATAAGTAAAGAAGGAAGAAAAAAGAAAAGGAAAAATACTAATAATTATATATTTATTTTCTGTTGCTTTAGGTGTCTCTTTAATGAAAGGAGGTAAAGTAATACCATAAAACAAGAAAAGACGAAACATTTGAGTAAGATTTGGTTTTCCATTTAAAAAAAAAAGTAATAAGAGTTGCGCAAAAAAAAAAGAAGTAATAAGAGTAACTGTCTTTTTTTTTTTACTTTGGTCAAAGAGTAACTGTCTTTTACTCTATACTTTTACTCTTTAGAAATAAAAAAAAACTAAAATTGTTCAAAAATAAAAAAGAAATAAAAACTAATCAGAGACAATAAGAAGAAGAAGAAAAAAAAACATGACAAAAAAATATCGACCGTCAATTAAACAAATGGGCCAAGAAGAGATGTCGTCCAAAGACACGTTCAAGGTACACGACGACAAACAAAACACTTCTATAACCACGGGACCCACATACTGGGCAATGTTCAGAGGCAAATCTCAGCCGTCGATTCTTAGCAATTGGAAGAAACGTACGCACGAAAACGTCCTTCTTCCCAGATGAAATTTAAGAGCCTCAGGATTGAAGCATATTCTCGGAGAATGCCATTGCCCACTCTCATGTGATGGAAATCGCATCCATAGGCAAACTCAACTACTGTAATAACGCCACGTGTTAAATTTGGTCAGTCCAGCTTCCACTCTCCTCTTTACATAAACGGACCTCCTTCTTCCTCGTTTTCTCCTCACCTCTCTCGCTGTCTGATCACATCTTCATCTGTAAGTTTTCTTCGCAAAGATGTTATCTTTCTGCTGAAAAAGCATCGATTTGTGAGTTCTTCTTCCTGTTGCAATGTTTAGGTGAAAAGGGTCTCTCTCTCTCGCAAGATGGCATATGTGACAGCTTCCCATTTTGTCTCGCTTGTCAACAACAACCATGGAGGAGCTTCAGGCTCTGAGGCCAACGCCAATCTGTCTCAGATCAACTTCAAGTGTCAATCCACGACTCACTGTGGGCTAAGATCCTTCAACATGGTGGATAGGCTTCAGAGGAGATGTCAAGCCAAAGCTGTTTCTGCTAAATCCTCAAAGGGATTACAGCAGAATGCTCCTAAAGCTAAACGTGTGGGTAAGATTGTGTGTGAGAAAGGCATGTCTATGATCTTTATTGGAGCTGAGGTTGGTCCATGGAGCAAAACCGGTGGCCTTGGTGATGTCTTAGGTGGTCTTCCTCCAGCTCTCGCCGTAAGTTCAATATATATATATGCATCATGCATGACGTCTTTGATGGACCATTATGTTTATGTTAGGCAAGAGGCCACCGTGTGATGACAGTATGCCCTCGGTATGACCAATATAAAGATGCTTGGGACACCTGTGTAGTGGTTCAGGTACATTGTTACTCTTATATGGACCTTCAACAACAATCAAGCATCTAGTAATGTTATCTGCCGGTAATGATGTAGATAAAAGTTGGAGATAAAGTTGAGGACGTGCGTTTCTTTCACTGCTACAAACGAGGAGTTGATCGTGTCTTTGTTGACCATCCACTCTTCCTTGCAAAGGTTTGTTTTCTTGTTTACCTAATCAACAAGATAATTCAAGCTATGATCTAATAGAGAATACTAAGGTAGGTTGTGGGCAAAACTGGATCCAAAATCTATGGTCCTATAACTGGAGTAGACTACACTGACAACCAACTCCGGTTTAGTTTGTTGTGTCAGGTAAACACTCTTTCCCTTCTTGTTTCTCAATCTTGGTTTGTTTTCTGTGTCAAAACCGAGCTCCTTCCATCTTTATGAGATTTTTTTTCTCTATCAAGTGCCAAGTTAGAGAGAATATTAGAGAATGATCACTTAGATTTAAATCCTACCTTCTTAGGCTAACCAATCATCTCAAATCTTACAACCTATCTTGTTAAACTCCATTTGGCTGAAACTTGAAGCCCAAAAAAAAGAACAACTGTTTTTTGAAGATAGCTACTTCAGAATCTGTGTTTGAACAACATATGAGAACTTGATATACTTTTGATCGTTGGCAGGCTGCTCTTGAGGCACCACGGGTTCTAAACCTGAACAGCAGCAAGTATTTCTCTGGACCATATGGTGAGAATGGTTTTCAATTTCTTGTAAAAGCTTTTGAAAACTCTGCATTCTGAAAAAAAAAAGGATTGTAAACCAATCTCTGATGTTATTATAGGGGAAGATGTGGTGTTTGTTGCCAATGATTGGCACACTGCTCTCCTTCCTTGTTACCTCAAGTCTATGTATCAGTCACGCGGAATCTACATGAATGCAAAGGTAAATGAACTTTTTGTACTCCTTCGTTATGCTTAGCTAGATACTTGGTTTGCCAAAATCATAGACAGTAACATCAACTAATCTATAGTCGTATGATCTAACAGGTTGTGTTCTGCATTCACAACATAGCCTACCAAGGAAGATTTGCCTTTGACGACTTTTCTCTTCTCAATTTGCCTGACAGCTTTAAGAGCTCTTTCGACTTCATGGACGGGTACTAATTCCTTAAAAAAAAAACACATTAGTACACTCTCTCTGTCCTTAGTTTGGTATCTGTGTTCTTGTTCCGTGTACAGTTACGAAAAGCCAGTAAAAGGAAGGAAGATCAACTGGATGAAAGCTGCGATTCTAGAAGCATGGCGTGTCTTAACAGTTAGTCCATACTATGCTCAAGAGCTCATCTCTGGCATTGATAGAGGCGTGGAGCTGCATTCATACCTTCGAATGAAGACAGTTTCTGGAATTATTAACGGCATGGATGTTCAAGAATGGAACCCGGCTACTGACAAGTACATCGATATCAAATATGACATTACCACTGTAACGGAAGCTAAGCCACTGATCAAAGAAGCGCTTCAGGCCGCTGTTGGACTTCCAGTGGACAGGGATGTCCCTGTGATCGGTTTCATTGGGAGATTGGAGGAGCAGAAGGGCTCTGATATTCTCGTGGAAGCTATCTCCAAGTTCATGGGTCTCAATGTTCAGATGGTTATCCTTGTAAGTAGTGGACTTTGCGTTCACAAACGTTTTGAATCTTGTCTGATGATGTTTTTATGACAGGGAACCGGTAAGAAGAAGATGGAGGCTCAGATTCTTGAACTCGAAGAGAAGTTCCCAGGGAAGGCGGTTGGAGTGGCGAAATTCAACGTGCCATTGGCTCATATGATCACAGCAGGAGCTGACTTCATCATTGTCCCCAGCAGGTTTGAGCCGTGCGGTCTCATTCAGCTGCACGCCATGAGGTATGGAACCGTCCCTATTGTGGCATCTACTGGTGGGCTTGTGGATACTGTTAAAGATGGCTTCACAGGTTTCCACATTGGAAGATTCAACGTCAAGGTAGCTAAGCTTACACGCTGCGGTTTCTTCCGACATTACAAGTAATTGGGTCTTACAATGTTTTTTTCTTCTGTGTGTGTGTTTGTAGTGTGAAGTTGTGGATCCAGATGATGTGATTGCAACAGCAAAGGCTGTAGCTAGAGCTGTTGCAGTGTACGGTACACCCGCTATGAAAGAGATGGTCAAGAACTGCATGGACCAAGACTTCTCCTGGAAGGTCCGTTTCATTCGTTTATCTTTTTGCTTGGTTTGCGCTAATGGAAATTTATTGATGGATGCAGGGACCAGCGAGACTGTGGGAGAAGGTACTATTGTCACTAGATGTTGCCGGAAGTGAAGCTGGAGTCGAAGGTGAAGAAATAGCTCCTCTGGCGAAGGAGAACGTAGCGACACCTTGAGAATGTGAGTTTTGAGGAAAACCGTGTTTGGTGGAAGAAACTAGGACTAGGGAAGACGGGAGTAAAATTAATGTGTTACGTTACGTGTGGTTATGTATATATACGGGAGATGTTTCAATCTAATATAATAATAAGTGCATGTTCGTTTAATCATCCGGAGCCCCGAGGGAAGCTGTGAAAGTGTAAAGACGACAACTAGCTAGCTACATCGATGATCGAACAAGGGTAATGGAAGAGAATATGTTCCTTTGCCCAATAGACAACCATATCTTTTCAAATGTAGTGATGCGTTTGTTTTCTATGCGGGATTTGAATGTCACGTTACAATGTTCGGACTCTTTTTTTTTTTGTCAACTGAATTTCGCTAAAAGCCCAAATGCGCATTACATATGATATTATAGATACCGGGGCCAAACACGGAGGACTTGAATCCCTCTAATTAATAATCAAACTCAGATTCAAGCATCAATCATCTTAAATCGGATCTCTATCTCTGATTTCGTGTGCGCCATTGAACAATGTCGCAAGAAACGAGATGAGTATTTTGACATATTGAATGTCAATACATGATCATTTGCTGTTTTCTGTAGATTATATGAAGTCTTATGTTTGTCTTTAAGAACTTTGTCGCCGTTCACCAAAAAGAAGTTTAAGCTTAGAAAGTGGAACTCAATGAATTCCAATGTATACACTCCCCAATCACTACGATCGAGCGGTTCTAACTCGCTAAAAATCCCATCTTTTGAACTGTTGTACACGGATCTGAAGACTTACCCCGTAGCCGTAACTACATCCAGTCCAACGCAACTAGCTTTCGATCTTTGATAAGACAGCTATGATCGAGCTCCAATGAATAAGACAGCTCATAGATTGAGAGCTAGTTGCGTTGGATTGGATGTGGTTACGAGAGAAGTCTCCAGTAGATCGGTGTACATCGGATCGAAAGATGAGACTTATAATGAGTTAGAACAGAAACTCGATCGTGGTGAAGGCGTCGGTGGTGCCAGTGACGGTGAGAGTAACGATAGAAACTTGGTTATGTGGGTTTTTCTTTCCTGAAGACTTTGGCGAAAAACAAGCTCTTAAAGGTATCAGCCAACGATCTTTGTGTTAAGGCGTCCATGTCCATAACTAGTGTATTACTCATTATCTACACTTTGGTGTCCACTGTCCAAAATTAATTTTGTTTACAAGTTAACATATATATATATATATATGAAAATGGATGTTAAAAGATAGATAATTTTATATATAATTTATTATGACAATTATTTTTATTTAATATATTTCAGATTTTGAGATAAAAAAAAGTAAATAAAACATAAAGTAAAATAAGAAAAATAATAAAAAAGCCAACATTCTCTTTCTTTTTAAGGATATACTTATCCAAAAATTCAGTTGACGCCACAAAAAAATTGTCATATGTGGAAAGTGTCTATGAATGTAAATGTGTGCTAGAGAATAATCAGCTTAGAGTTATTCGATATTGGACCAAAATTTTTGTTTTCAAAATGATTGTCTTCCTTGAAAGGTTTTTCTCCCGTCTCAAATCAGTAAACATGCCGCTAAGACCAAATAATCTGTTGCAGCATTAACTTGTAGTAATTAGTTAACCACCGTCACTTTGCAAATGTAAGAAGAACAACAATATGCCAATTTTTCTCCCTCCCACCTAGATACTCTATAATCTGTTTCCCCCAAAAATTTCCCTCGCTGGGACCAAGGTAAAAGCCCTAATCAAACAATCTTTAGAATCAATGAATGAACCTTGAGCAAATCAGCAAACTTTGTCATGAGTCCTGAAGAACGCAAAGGGTATTTTCCGAACTAATCCTCATCCATACTCGATGCCTCTGACTCACTTCTCACTCTTCGATAGAACAAAACATATGCGGCCGGACTCTTGATCTTAGGCTCATCTATAGGTGAAACACGGCTGTCATCAAACTCGTACCACTTGTTCTCGTCCATCAACTGTAAAAAGAAATAGCCCCACACATTTGTCATTACACTAATTAGGCATGCACAAATAACAAAAGATCAAGTTAGATGGTACAAAACCTTAGCATAAGCAGTGTAGTGACCACCTCCCATACCACCGTAATGATTGCTAATCGCATACAGTTCGTAAAGATACGACTCACCCTCTTTATTCTTCACGTACTTGCTTAAATCTAAGTCATGAATCGGAAAATCCACGAACGTATCAATCTTATTCTTTAATAATCTGGTATAGGCGAACCGTTTTAGGTGGAACACAAGAATCTCTGGCAACTTCCACAAGTTCAGCTTCTTGTTCGCTTGCCTGTTTTCTTTGCAAGCAGGACAACACCACATATCATCTGGTCCGAGAGGCTCTTCTGCTAGAAAGGCTTCCAAGCATGAAAACAAAGAAACCTTTTCCGCCACCGAGGAAGTTGCTTTATAAACCTCAGGTAGATCATTCAAGTAGCTGCTTGAATCATATTTTTCATGCTCTTTCTCGTCCCACTTGACTACGAGCCTTGTAGCACTAAGAGGATTCGGCACAAAATCGGACTCAAGTGGCTTGAGACTGGAAGAATAACGATCTAACCAGAAGACGCTGAAAGAAAACTCTTTTTCACCAACTGTAGTATCCTCTAAGCTTCCAGCTGATGAATGAGTCCGGTGTAGCGGTGAAAGCAATCCAGAAATAATTGCATCAATGTCACTTCCACTATGTCGTTCTGTGTTGACATAAGTAACAAGGGGAATTCCAAATACTTTCCAAGAAATCTCTGCGTCTCTGCCAAAATCAGACCTGTGAGATTTGAAAGATAGACAGAACCTAAAGAATTATCGAATGCTTACTGTTTCTGCTCCGAGTGAAGAATCTCAAGTTTGGCTTTTCCTGGTCCTCTGTGCATCTGGTTGAACCTATATGCCACAATACGGTCGTTGTCTCTTATCTCACTCAGAGACAGCAGTGGAGTCTCAAGATATTTATAGACCTTGTGCGCATACACCTGAAAGGGAAAACCCAACATTTTAGTTGAGTCTTTTTACATGAACAACCAAAAAGACTCAGACAAAATTATTACATCTGCGAGTAAAAGGCTTTCATCGTCTTTCAAGCCGCAAGCGGCGCCTATTGCATTACTTAGATCTCCCAATGAACCATCTTTAGGAACATTTACTGTGTATGGCGTCCGAAAACGGTTACCGTCGCCGTAAAACACTGAAACAGTCATTGACCGAGTGAGACTTGTTGGCAACGGCAAAGTTAAGTACATGAAGGGATCAAAGGTGATTGAGAATTTTCCACAATCTGGGCAGACAAGTGTTGACTTGTATTGTCCCTAAACGTGAAAACACATAAGAAACGGTCAGAACATAGAGAGAAGGGGCAGAAACTTCAAAGCTCATTCAGGAGGAATTGCGTACTTGGCAGACATCAACAATCACGGAATCATTACGAGCCTTGTGATATTTCCACATTTCTTCGGCTACTTCGTCATCTGGACGACCATCTGAATCTTTAGATTCAGTGTAAGATTTTTGTTTAACCTTGTTCAAGTCTTCATGAAGCCCATCCAATAGGAAAGAAAGCATTTCCTGGAAACCAAAGAGTTAACATTATTAGTAAGACAATCTATTTTTCTCTTAGTTATCAACTTGAGAGTACATGACTTACTTGACAATCATGCTGATTATGACCACTAAATTGCGGTGCAAATCTATCAAGTTTTGTCTTAAAAAAGCGGGGCGCAACTGCATTTTTTCCAGAAGACCACAGCTTCCTCAGAAGCTCACCAACCGCAGTCGCAAGCTCACCCTGCATACCGACCGATTCTATAAATAAATTTTCACACGGGGGAAGGAAATATAAACAAACCAATTCAAGTTACTTACTCGCATTCCCAAAGGATTATCTTCATTTATGTCATCGCTGTAGTCTTTCAAGAAATAGTCAACGAAAGGAGGCGTATGAGCTAAACACTGAAGAGTGCTATTCATAAAACACGTGTTTCCCAAATTATGCAATCCTCTTAAGCCTCTCTTTTCTCTTTCCCCAAAACCACTCGAGGAGTGACCATTAGCACCAGGCATAGTATTGGTAGCATCTGATCTCGTAGGCCCTACAGGTACAAGAGCTAACTCATTTCCCGCCGAGCTCATGTCATACTTAGAAGACGCATTCTCATCAACTTCAAGAAGAATCTGCATAGGATACAAATTCTTCAGCGTGGCCTTTTAACCATCAAAAGCTGTCAGACACTTACATCATGGTCTACTTGAAGGCACGATTCCTCCAAGGTTCTTTCAGATGAAGGATCCAAGAGTACGCTTTTCTTCTTCTCGAAGTAATCCCAGATGCGAGCCTAATCAATCAAACATGGAGCAACCATTACAAGGAAGAAAGGAGAGAACAAAGGTTAAGAGCAGACACCTTTTCTTTGGATACACCTCTTGCAGAACAAACCAACTCATATAGTTGACCTACAGAAGCCTGATACATCACCATAATCCATATCAGAAGGGAACAAAGCACAAAGTGTTTCACTTTCCACAAAAACTTCATACCTGTTTGCTCAACCTTATGGTTGCACTGCTCTTGTCTCTACTGTCTGTCAGCTTAAGGCAGAGTGGATAAACCTCCACACTGTAGCTCTGAAACCTTTGACAGATTAACTTTCGCTGTATAGTAGGACCTCCTTTATACCTGAAAGACATAGAAACAGATGAGCCCTTTGGTACAATAAACCCAGTAGTATCAGAGGAAACAATAACCATTCCACGAGTTTTTTCCAAACTTGCTGAGGAACAAGAACGTAGTCGACGCCTTCCTCAAGCCTCCTACAAAGCTGCGGATCACCAGCGTCACTTTGGGTATCGATAATATCATGATTGTCAATCGGACCGGGCCTAGTAGGCTCTCTACTAGATCTCTGCCAGCTTGTATACCACCTGCATTAACATCAAGAATGTAACTTGTACAAGAAGCTTAAGATGTTCAAAATCTTTGAAACAAGAACCCAAGATCATGAGTCCGATGATGTGCACAATTTGCATGGAGGGGAGACCTGTTAGAGATGACGAAATACAAGTTGCCCTCTTTGAGATTATCTCCGGCTTCGCTAATCAGCTCCGTCACAATACGTCTTTCTTCCTCGAGAGTGCACGGAACATGCGTTTCCATCATCGAATCACAGATAGTCATCTTCGTCGATTAAGATGCACGCAAGGTCAACGTACAGTTGTATCTAGAAGAAGACAGACCAGACCCAGACCCCTTTCCTCTTCTCCCCCTTAACAGAAACAACGGCCAATTCCCAAGCGCCAATTTTTCGTTTCTTTTTCTATTCTTTATATTAATACATATATATATATATATATATATATATATATATATATATATATATATATCTGTTTATTTTTTTCTCTTCACAATTCTAATTGTTAAGACTTTTTCATTTTTGGACCAAAATATTTAAACATAAGTAGAAGAGAAATTCCCTTAGTAGTTATTTTTAGTTTATTTTCATAAAATAACTTCTAATGAGGAAAATGACCAAAAACTATTTTATTAAATGACTTATAGTTAAGGGGTAGAGTTTTGGAGATAGGGTTTCAAATTTTAAAAAATTAAAATTAAAATTTTCAAAATAAAAAGGCTATTTTGGTCATTCTATTTTTTGAAGACTATTTTTGTGACAAAAACTTAAAAATGACTATTTGAGAGAATTGTCCATAAATATATCGTACAAAGTCAAAATGATCAAAGCATTTAATTAAAGAGGCAAAAAGATACTTATTATTTAAAATTAATTAATTTATATTTAGAGTTTAGATTTGAAGGATGGAGTTTCGCAAGAGATTACGGTTTAGGATTTAAAAAAAAATTAAAATAGTTTCAAAATGAATTTTCAGATTTAAACAATAAAAAGTAGAAATAAAAAAATAGTTGGAATTAAAAAAAGGTATTTTTAAAAATAAAGAAAATAGTTTATTCAAATATTTATTTATATTTATAAAGCAAGGTTAAAAATATCTTTTGCCTCTTTAATGAAATCTATTTTTGTTATTTTTGTGTGATATTTTGGTCAAAATACCTATTTAAGGTCTTTTAGATTTTATATGTTAGTTTAAAAACTATTTTATGTAATTTGAATTCTAGATTTAATTATTAGTTAAGGAATTTATAAAATACATATTTTAGTTCATTTAAAAACTCTTATAGTCTTTCCACATCATTAAAATGCGTCATGATGGGTCAAAACCTGGATCAGAAACTAGAATAATTCTAAAATAGAGATGTGTTTCTCTCCAATGTATTCTTCTATTCTTACCTCTAAAAATGAATATTTTCAAAAAATTATTTTTATTTTACAACAAGTACGTTTTATTTATGAAATGTAGCAATCTTGCTCCTTAAGTGTTCAGCACGCGCCTCATCAAAGAAATTGCGTAAGAATGCATTCTTGATGTCGCTCCAAGATTTAATAGATCCTGGTTGTAACTACTTGAGCCAATGCAGAGCTTCTCCAGCAAGTGAATATCTGAAAAGCTTGCATATTAGGTAGTCTTCAGAGACTCCCTCGACTCTAAAAGCAAAAATCAGATCCTCGAACCTCTCTAGATGGTCCATAGGATGCTCGTGGGATAGTCCATGGTACGGTAGCTGTCCCACAAGTGTGTAGTACTGCGCTTTCAACTCAAAATCCCTTTCAATGGTGGGAGAAAGGATGGCTGATCTGTTGGTGTAGTAGCGATCTGGACGGTTATAGTCAGCCAACATCCTGGGTTGCGCAGCCTCATCTACAGGTAAGGTAGTACCTGTAGTAGTAGCATCAGGCTCAGGGATTGCAGCCCCCTGAGCATCTATTCTCTGACCTGCTGCATTATGCAGATGACTCTCCTGGTCATGCAGGTCTCCATTGTTGTCCCGAACAAGTATCAAAGTCGCAACCATGTCTCGTGGTTCAGTATCGATCGATGTTTGAGATGGAATGTCGATCGATGTCGGGTAAAGGGTATCGGTCGACAGAAGGTTTGTGTTATGGATCGACCGGGGTGAGCGAGAATTGGTCGACGGGACTGGTGTCTGGGTCAACGGTGGTTGAGTAGAATCGAGCGACACGGAAGTGTTGTTGTCGGTCGATAGGGAGCGCGGTTTCTTACGGATCGTGCGTTCCAAACTTGCAGGATCTGGTGAGAATAGCAGTTGGTATTCCTTGTTGCTTCTGGTACTGCTGGACACGTACATGAAAATCCAAGAAATTTTTTTTTTTCTGTCAGAATACTTAACAAAAATTAGAAAATAGGCGATCAAAGCTCCCCGGCAACGACGCCAAATTTGATATCACTCAAATTACCCTAAGGAGTAATTTATACTATCTCAAATAAAAAGTCGAATTGTAGTCCTTATAGATCGAATTCACAGGGAGCTAGGAAATCTAGGGATTCTAATATGATTTGTTAAGCAAAGATGTTTTAAGAGTTTTTAAAAGTAAATTACAGTTTTATATTGAACAAGTGTTTGTTCACTAGCAGGTTTTTTTGGGTTTTTCGTGCTTAAAAAGGAAATAGCTAGACTTAGGGTTTTTATTTAGGAAAGTTGGAATTATAATCCTATAGATGCCTAATGAGTTGCATGCATGATAATGTAAAGCTCAACTATTTGTTCTGTATCAGCCGTTGTTTATACACTCCTTCTTTGGCCGGTTATCTTCCCATTTTTTGCAGATTCATATTTATCCTCCTTCCGAATTTTTTCTAAGATTCGAGCCTATCTTGTTCAGAAGTTTTCTCTCTTCCCTTTTCTTCGTTATTCTTCAAAGCCAATATATAAGACTTTGGTCTTTTCCTTCAGAGTAGTATGGTAGCATGAGCGGGAGTTCTCTTGGTCTCCTCTGATTGCTCTTATGCCCCAGGGTGTTGGGAATTTAACCATCTGATGAAGAGTCGAAGGGACGACTCCCATGTCATGAATCCAAGATTGTCCCAGGGTAATGTTGTAAGATAATTGGCACTCAACAACGAGGAACTTGGTTGACATGTTAATCTCTTCAACGTATACTGGGAGGATGACTTCTCCATCGGTTTGTTTGACTTTTCCGCTGAATCTTATGAGTGGAGTTATTCTCCGTGTCAGAGCGCTTTCTTCTAGACCCAGGTCCTGATATGCGGCTTGGAAGATGATATTGCTGGAGCTCCCATTGTCTACAAATATCCTCTTTACTAGGCAGTTTGCTACAGTGAGCGATATGACCAGGACCTCATGATGTGGGGCAAGAACCTTCTCTTGTTCCTTGGCTGTGAAGCTTATTTTGTCTGTACCCAGAAGCAAGTGTTTTGGCTTGGCTGCCTCTAGGCCACGCTTGGCGTTCCAAGTAAATTTCTTCGCGGCCGCATGGCATATGCCGTTGATTTTCGAGCCTCCTGATATGATGTGGATTACTTGGTCCTGTCGAGGTGGCGAAGCGGGAACAACATCAGTGGGCTTCCCAGACGTCTTTTTGCTTAGATGGCTCTTGGCCTTCTCGGAAAGGAACTCCCGGAGGTGTCCTTTCTTGAGTAGCTCGTTGACCTCGATCCTTATTGCGACACAGTCCTCCGTTTTATGACTGTGATCGCGGTTGAAGTCGCACCAAAGACTAGGGCTCCGAAAAGAATTGGGTGCTTTCATCTTCTGAGGTCACTTGACCTATTGGCCCATCTTCCTCAGAGCATTGACCAGTTCCAGCTTTGAGATAGAAAGGTGAGATATGTCCAACCACGTGGAAACTGCCATCCCTTCTGCCTTCTCGATCGGCTGGTTTTGGTATCTGCCCCGGTTTCTGTTCCTGGATTCTTTTATTGGTCTTGGAGATGGTCTCACGTCTCGCTCATTTCGGTCTGGAATGACCACCTTGGGATCTTGCTTTTGCTGCACCTTATCACGACTTGCAACATCTTCTTTCCATTTTACTTATGCCCAGGCTCGGGATAGCATATCGTCCATGGTCTTGCACTGGTATTTGGTTAGCTCCTTATGGAGATCCCCGTCGGTGAGCAAGCCTCTCTTAAAGGCAGATATTGCAGTAGGGATGTTACATTCGGGAATGGCCACCTTTCCTTGATTGAAGCGGGCTATGAAGTCTCGCTAGGGTTCCGCCCGATGCTGGAGGATCTCGTACATGCCATCCAAAATTTTCTCCAGGTTTCTACTTCTAGCGAACTGCTCCACAAACTTGTCGCTAATGGTAGGAAAGGAAGATATGGACCTGGAAGGTAGGTTGATGTACCATTTCAAAGCGGGTTCAATCAAGGTTGAGCTGAATCCCTTGCACATAGTAGCTTACCTCGCCGACTCCCTCGAGAGTGCTACAGCGAGCATCTTCTATCTGTACTAGGCGATATGGTCATCTGGATCGCTGGTACCATCATACACCTTTATGCTGGAAAATAGAATTTCCTCAGCATCTCGATCAGGGTGATCTCCTCCGTGAAAGGAGTATCGGCGTATGAGTCGGGATTGCCTTTCCACCAGGGATTGCATGTCGTCGAGCCTCTTTGATAGACCATGGATTTGACCCACTTTTACCCATGGTTTATAAGTGTTTTAATTACTAATTATTATATTATAGAGTCTATTTAGAGTATTTATAGGATCAGGAGTGATTTGGAGGAAAATGATGATTTTGGAGTTTTGGAGATATTTGGAGTAAGCATTCGAGATGACCATCGAGCTCGACCATCGGTCGATATTAAAGAGGAATAATCGATCAATGTTGACATCTTTACATCGATCGACAGCAAAGCGCACAGAAAGCCCGTTTGGTCACAGCCGAATTTGTGCCCAAGTCTTCACAAATTTACAAGATTACCCCTAACGAGTTTTAACCTAATTATATAAGCTTTTCCAATATGTTAGAGGCAAAGTGTACTTTCTTATTTTACTAATTTCACCGCAAAGGTTTTCTAGGATTCTTAGTAGATTGGAGAGAAGATCCAAGTTATTTTTGATTGGAACTCTATTAATATCTATCTATTATTCTAATGTAGTTTTCATACATATTTGCTGTTATGAATTGCTTGACCATGTCTGAGTAGTTCTCTTGTTAGATTTTAGGGTTTACATAAGTTATGAGGGAATAACCCCAACTATAGATTACTAAGTTGTGATATTAATCATTAGGATGTCATTAATGCCTGATTCTAAATTAGATACCTAGAACTTGCCATAGGATTGTTAGATATAAGCGATAGCTTTCATCTCATCCTAAAACCATTATAATTGAGCTAAGATCTTGCTAAGAGTAAGGCGAGAGCTGATCTAGTGAGCTTACTGAGCACATTCAACCCGCACATTAACGCTTGACCAACAGCATCGATTGATTTTCAAATAGAATTATCGGTCGACGTTTCGAATAGTGAATCGATCGATATTCATATAGGATCATTGATCGACACTGGTCAATAGACGAACCTAGAAAGTGAGAGCCTAGCGGTTCTTTTATAAGTGTTGATCTCTACAATATCATTCATGAAACTTGTTATGCATCTATAGGATTGTAATTCCTTTTAAGCACCAAAACCTCAACCAATCAATCGAGCAATTACTTGCTCAACAGCTGTAAGTTTACATTTAAACAATTAAACCATCTAGCTCAACAAGTCTGATTAGGTTTATTAGGTTCCCTACCTCCTTGTGGATTCGATCCCTAAGTTTTACAAGTGAACCCTACCTTCTTGTGGATTCGATCCCTAAATTTTACATTTAGTGATTAGAATTTCTTAGATGTGGATTGCTATATTGTAGATGTGATGATTCTAAGTTATAAATCTTGTGAGTCCCTGCTGTTTTCAAACCTTTTTCAGAGAGACTACATGTTTGTTTTGCTTGAGGACAAGTAAAAAGGTAAATCTGGGAGAGTTGATAGACCATGGATTTGACCCACTTTTACCCATGGTTTATAAGTGTTTTAATTACTAATTATTATATATAAATTTTATTTAGAGTATTTATAGGATCAGAAGTGATTTGGAGGAAAGTGATGACTTTGGAGCATTTTGGAGATATTTGGATTAAGCACCCGAGATGACCATCGAGCTCAACCATCGGTCGATATTAAAGAGGAATAATTGATCGATGTTCACATCTTGACATCGATTGACAGCAAAGTATTCACCAATTTACAAGATTACCCCTGATGAGTTTTAACCTAATTATATAAGCTTTGCCAACATGTTAGAGGCAAAGTGTGCTTTCTTGTTTTACTATTTTCACGACAAAAGTTTTCTAGGATTTTTAGTAGATTGGAGAGAATATCCAAAGTTATTTGTGATTGGAACTGCATTAATATCTATATATTATTCTAATGTAGTTTTCATACCTATTTGCTGTTATGAATTGCTTGACCATGTCTGAGTAGTTCTCTTGTTATATTTTAGGGTTTAAATAGATTATGAAGGATTCGTCCCAACTATATATTGCTAAGTTGTGATATTAATCATTAGGATTGTCATTAATGTCTGATTCTAGATTAGCTACCTAAAAATTGCCCTAGGATTGTTAGATATAAGCGATAGCTTTCATCTCATCCTGAAACCATTCTAATTGAGCTAAGATCTTGCTAAAAGTAAGGCAAGAGCTGATCTAGTGAGCTTAGTGAGCACATTCAACTCGTTCATTAATGCTTGACCAACAGCATCGATCGATATTCAAATAGAATAATCGGTCGACGTTTCGTATAGTGAATCGATCGATATTCATATAGGATCATCGATCGACACTGGTCAATAGACGAACCTAGAAAGCGAGAGCCTAGTGGTTCTTTTTAAGTGTTGAGCTCTACAATATCATGCATGCGACTTGTAGGCATCTACAGGATTATAATTCCAAATTTCATGAATAAAAAACCTAAGTCTAGCTATTTCCTTTTAAGCACCAAAACCTCAATCAATCAATTGAGCAATTACTTGCTCAACAACTGCAATTTTACATTTAAACAATAACCATCTAGCTTAACAAGTCTGATTAGATTTATTAGTTCCCTGCTCTTTGTGATTCGATCCAAGTACTACAATTGAACCTCTTATTTGTGAGAGTAAAATCACTCCTTAGGGTAATTTGAGTGTTATCACTCTTGGAGAACATCTGCTACAGGTAGGCGGTCATAGGAGATTTCGTCTTCGTTCCTCCCTCGGATACTTCCTTATCGGGTTCTGGCTCGGATTCGCTGTCTTCTACGCCGTAGATCTGAGTAACTTTAGGCTTCTCGTGCGTAACTCTGTTTCCGTTCGATGTCGTAGGTGAGCGAGTTATGTCTCCTCCGGAGTTAGGTGTCTCCAGTGTTGGCATGGGTCGGATCTAAGCCCGAAAGCGACGCTTCATGTTACTAGCCGTGTTGAGGGCTTGGTTTTCATCTTG
The DNA here is from genome assembly GCF_020379485.1 of Brassica napus. Classification (NCBI taxonomy): domain Eukaryota; kingdom Viridiplantae; phylum Streptophyta; class Magnoliopsida; order Brassicales; family Brassicaceae; genus Brassica; species Brassica napus. The sequence goes on from NC_063438.1 coordinate 17,954,121, forward strand.
GAGGGTAAGGTTTTCCGATTCAAGCTGGTTGAGCTTCTCGGCGCTCTGCTCCAGTTGCTTGGAATGTTCGTCTAACTTCTCTTTCAAGCTTTTCTCCATAACCTCTTCTCGAGCCCTATGCAGCACGGTTGCTTGACTTTGTAGACCATCGAGTTTCCTTTGGAGTTTGGCTTCTCTTTGGGTAGCTTCGGGTAGCTCATTCTGCTCATCCACCGCCATTGTTACGTAGTTTAGATTACTCCCCTCCTTCAAGCTCCAAACTATTAGGAGATTTTTGTGTAATATCTTTGTGAGTAGTACGGAACGATGGACAAGCCTGGTATTTTATAAGAATTATAGAGATCTAGATTTGAAGAGACGTTTTATTAGATCAATGAGTAGGGACTACAATAAAATGGTGTATAAACCCTAATTCTAGCCGCCGAGTTCTAGTCTCTAAGTCTTGAAGTGTCGATCCCTTGTTCTAGGTCGGTCTCAGTCGGCCAATAGGGTTGAACTCTTCCATATTCGGAAATATGGAAGGATCCCCTTATCGGAAGATTTCCATTTCTCCCAGAGGAGGGAATGGTCGCGAGGGTCAGACCCGGAGTGCTTCCTAGCGGGCACCCGGGGCGTCTCCTTGCGGGGACCCGGAGTCCGGTGTCCTGCCTGGGGTCTGGAGAAATTCAACACCTGAGTATTTTCCCCCAACACTGGTAGTATTCATCGATGTTGTTATCATCAACAGGTTCGATGCAAGCTGCTTGTTCGTCTTCCGCGTTTCCAGACATCATCTTTGATCAAGAGTATAGTGTCTTTGAGTAAGAAAAATATGTGATCTCCATAGAAGGCACCAATTTGTGGGAGCCCAAACTAGAATAATTAAAATTTATAATGCAAAATCTAATTTATATGGAGTACCATAATTTTTGTGATAGCCAATGTAGTAGAAATGTTTATGTTCCCTTTCTTCTGAGTTGGCCTTTGTTTATATACTCCTCCGTAGGTTGGTGATCCTTCTATTTTTCCGTAGAGTCATGTTTAGTATCTTTCTTTCCATTTTTCTCTGATATTTTCTGATCGACAATATTCGATCCTATCTTTTTTGGACGCTTTTTCTTTTCTTGTTGTTTTCCTTATTCTTCTTCAATTAAATAAGCCTTCATTGTTTTTGGATTTCTTATGTTTTAAATCGTTGCGGGTTGTTTTGTACTTTAGGGTATTTCAGACTATTTTCTCGAAATTCTTGTCTTTATATTTTGACTGACAGTTTTTGTGTTGTCAGTTTATGAAATGAAGGCTCAAGATTTGGATATTTTACGAAAACGAAAGATTTCCTTGTAAAATCTCTCAGCGATAACTTGGTTTCGACGAAATGAAGATATATTG